>NC_057711.1:92649426-92672511 GCF_004010195.1 Chiloscyllium plagiosum
GTTAGGTTCTTCACTCAGCGAGTCGTAAGTTCATGGAATGCCCTGCCAGTAGCAGTGGTGGACTCTCCCTCTTTATGGGCATTTAAGCGGGCATTGGATAGGTATATGGAGGATAGTGGGTTAGTATAGGTTAGGTGGGCTTGGATCGGCGCAACATCGAGGGCCAAAGGGCCTGTACTGCGCTGTATTCTTCTATGTTCTATGTTCTATGTTCAAACTTTGAACTCCTTCAAATGAGTTAGGAGGTACATTGGGGTGAAATATGTAACAGAATTCCATGTTACCATGTTACAGGACCAAAGCTAAGTCCTGTAATTAAGTTGGGTGGCATGGTGGCTTAGTGGTTAGCACTGCTACCTCACAGCACCAGGGACCTGGGTTCAACTGTCTGTGTGGAGTTTGCACATTCTCACTGTGTCTGCATGGGTATCCTCCGGGGTTTCCTCCCACAGTCCAAAGATGTGCAGGTTAGGTGAATTGACTATGCTAAATTGCCCAGTGTTACGTGCATTAGTCAGAGGTAAATGTAGGTGGAATGGGTCGGAGTGGCTTGCTCTTCGGAGGGTCAGTGTAGACTTGTTGGGCCGAAGCACCTGTTTCCACACTGTGGGGAAACTAATCTAAACTGCAACTTGATCCAATTTTGATCCATCAATAGATAGATTTGATACTTAGGGAAACCAACTTTGAAGTCAGGACCTCAGGGATAAAACCTATTTCAAACCTGGGTAAAGTAAATCTTTTATTCCTAATTAATTGGTAGATAATTTACTTCTGACAGTATGTGTATGCAAGTATCTTTATCCATAATGGGATCCAAATAGTCTAACCTCTAATATTGTTGGTTATTCCTAGATTATTCTTAGTCATGTTGTGAAAGAATCTCTATAGTCTGTTGAAGTGAGGCGAGAAAGATTAATTTTATTTACAAACACAATTAACAGTAACATCATCGAGCAGGGACTTCAACTTATCATGAGTTGCAAGAAAGCAAGGTGATGTCATGTGACATTGCACCACCTCCAGTGATGATGTATACCAGATCTCTTTCGATTTTTGCACAGTAACGCTTTCTACATCACAGACAACAAGTGGATACATTTCTAGATCATTGTTGTACTTACGCTGGCTTAGTGAAAGAATCAGTCTGGCTCCCTATTTTAATTTGTCAGCATTTTGAAACTGCGCAGCACATCTGCAGTTACATCAGCACAACATATCCCAATTTAACGAAAATGGTTTGAATTGCTTTAAACAACAGCACAGGAAACTATACATATTTAAAGTGACAGCAACAGGAAGTATGCCAGTTTTCATGACCACAATTCTTCCTTTTTAAGTCATGCAGCACAAATCCAAATGCAAAACAAGCCATTTTTAGAGAAAGAAAAGGCTTAAATCAATTCATATACAGGTAGAAATGGAGAGAATTTTATAATTTGTTTTCAAACAAACAGAGATCTCAAGTAGGAATGTAGTATAAAGCTGGAATCCCATTAGGTTATTTAAAATAACTCTGGAAGCTTGACAGGAAAAGGAACATCACCTTTTGAACATCAAATTAGAGCTATTATTTGAGACATATAAGGACAAGTCCAAGCTCAGGATAGATAGGTCTGCAACAGTATCCTTGGGTCTCCTTTATAGATATTTTTAATCAACCTGAAGCAGGTAGAACTTGAACCCAGAGCTCCTAGTTCAGAGGTAGGAACACTATCACTGCACAAGGATTCAGGTGATGAGTTCTAGCTGGGTGGGCCATTGTCTGTTACCAGAGCTTTTCAAGTTTTGGGGAGATTAATGAGTGATTCTCTGAGCCTTATAAGCATTGTCACATCCCTTCCTGTCCAAGTCCAAAGGTTTTCCAATGTCCTACAATGATGGGGCCTCTTGTGTTGTTTTATCCCTGGCCCCATTCCTGTGCTTGCTGAGTTTGGTCCAGTATGGAAGGGGTTATAAAAAGCTTTTTCTGTGAAGACCAAAGAACCACTACAGCGCCTTGTCCTGTGTGGACATCTCTGACTGATCTTCAGCTGTCTCTTTCTCAATCTCTGAGCCCCAATCCTTTAGATTGACTCTCAGACTTTTAATAGGTGGAACTTCCCATCTGTGCGATGCCAATAAAACAGTCACTTCTGTGGAGGGTTCCTATCAACAATGATGGTTCATATGCTTTTTGTGCAGTCTTCTTCCTCGTTTTTGATGAGGAAATCTCCTGAGAACCGGCACGGTGGCACAGTGGTTAGCACTGCTGCCTCAAAGCGCCAGAGACCCGGGTTCAATTCCTGCCTCAGGCGACTGACTGTGTGGAGTTTGCATATTCTCCCCGTGTCCGTGTGGGTTTCCTCCGGGTGCTCCGGTTTCCTCCCACAGTCCAAAGAATGTGCAGGTTAGGTGACTGGCCATGCTAAAATTGACCGTAGTGTTAGGTGAATGGGTCTGGGTGGGTTGCACTTCGGTGGATTGGTGTGAACTTGTTGGGCCGAAGGGCCTGTTTCCACACTGCAACTAATCTAATCTAATCATTACCAAAGTTCCTTATGTGGACCGGATCTCCCTGCTTGAAATCTTTGGTCTTTGCCCCTTGTGGGCCATATTATTGTTCTTCTTGCTGAATTCAGCCTTAGGAAAATCAAGGTAAGTCTAGTCCAGATATGTCAACCCTTCCTCCCATTGCCATATGTGGTGGAGAGGAAACATACAAGCTTTGTTTCCAAAGATCCTGCTGTTTGCTTTGTCATCCTAGTTTTGATTACCAAGATGGCAGACTCAGCCAGACTGCTTGAGAACAGGTGGCAGGGTATGGTATGGATGTGCTGTACTCTCTTCGTCTTCATAAAAGTCTGAAACTGCTGGTAAATGGGAACTCATAGTCTGCTATAAGAACTATAGGTCTACCATGCATACTTAAAGACTGGCAGAGCTTTTCTATGGCATTGTAAGAGATAGTAGAAGCCATTTGATGCACATCAATCCATTCTGATTAGGCATTGATAAGGATTAAGAACATAGATTCTACAATAGCCCTGCAAAATCTGCATGTACTCACACACTGCATCTCCCTGACCATTCCAATGTGTGGAATGAGGTTGTTGGTAGGGCCTCTTGGTTTTCCTGACAAGTTTTGTACCACTTGAAGAAGTTTTGATATCTGTGTCTATGCCAGGCCACCAAAAATGTCTCTTTTCACGCATTTCATTTCAGAAATCCCTCGGTGGCTATTGTGCAATTCTAGAAGGATTGGTTGCTGGCTTGGATGCGAGACCGCCAGCTGGACTCCCACAAGGAAATGCCATCTTCTATGCTCAACTCTTGATATGATTTGGAGATGCCGGTGTTGGACTGGGGTCCAACAGGTTTAATTGGAAGCACACTAGCTTTCGGAGCGACGCTCCTTCATCAGGTGATTGTGATTCGGAGCAATTAAACCTGTTGGACTATAACCTGGTGTTGTGTGATTTTTAACTTTGTACAACCCTTGATACTTTGAGATATAGGGATTCAATTCTTCTCCAGGATGTCCTTGTGGTCCACCATTTAAGATATGATGTAGCTTCACCAACGTAGGGTCCTTTGGGTCTAAGCCTGTATTTTCTTGGCCAGGTACTGTTAATGTGTTCAAAAAGTTCAAAGTCACGATAACTTCATTCATCTTTAGAAATGAAGGTAGGTTGCTGAGAATCCACAGGCAGCTCAAGGCATTTGCATTGGCTATGTGTCCTTGTATGATATTCCAAGGTATACTCACAGGCAAATAATAGTAGTTCCCAGCTTATGCTATGGTCATAATCACCTTGTCTTCCTTGAAGAAGCGTAAAGATTTGTCATCAGTCACAATGGTGAAATGCCAATCATAGACATACTGGTTAAATTGTTTCCACCTTCTTTTTCAATCTGGACATACTTGCTTTCTGCCTCCGCCTGTGTTAATGACACATTCTGTTCCATTGTCTCAAACAGTTATAAATGCTACTGTGATCCCATGGGGAGGCATTGCAGGTTGCATGAGTGTTCTCAGGGGTTGCAATAAGCTACTATATTTGTTAACAGTACATAAAACATCGAACATTATAGTGCAGTACAGGCCCTTTGGCCCTCGATGTTGTGCCGACCTGTAGAACCAATCTGAAGCCTTTCTATCCTACGCTATTCCATTCTCATCCATACGTTTATTCAATGACCATTTAAATGCCCTTAAAGTTGGTGGGTCGACTACTGTTGCAAGCAGTGCGTTTCACGTCCTTACTACTCTGGAGTAAGGAAATTACCTCTGACATCTGTCCTATATCCATCACCCCTCAATTTAAAGCTATGTTCCATCACTATCTGAGGAAAAAGGCTATCACTGTCCACCCTATCTAACCCTCTGATTATCTTAAATGTCTCAATTAAGTCACCTCTCAACATTCTCTCTACCAAAAACAGCCTCAAGTCATTCAGCCTTTCCTCATAAGACCTTCACTCCTTACCAGGCAAAATCCTAGTAAATCGCTTCTGAATCCTTTCCAAAGCTTCCGCATTCCTCCTATAATGCGGTGACCAGAAATGTATACAATACTCCAAGTGCAGCCGCACCGGAGTTGTGTACAGGGGCAGCATGACCTTGTGGCTCTGAAACTAAACCCCTCCACCAATAAACACACCGTATGCCTTTTAATAACCCGATCAACCTGGGTGGCAACTTTCAGGGATCTATGTACATAGACACGGAGATCTCTCTGCTCATCTACACTACCAAGAATATTACCATTAGCCCAGTACTTTTTACTCCTATTGCTCCTTCCAAAGTGAATTGCTTCACACTTTTCCACATTAATCTCCATTTGCCACCTCTTAGCCGAGCTCTGCAGCTTATCTATGTCCCTCTGTAACCTGCAACATCCTTCAGCACTATCCACAACTCCACTGACCTTAGTCTCAGCCACAAATTTATGAACATATCCTTCTATGCCCTCATCTAGGTCATTTAAAAAAATGACAAACAGCAGTGGCCCCAAACCAGATCCTTGTGGTACACCACTAGTAACTGAACTCCAGGATGACCATTTCCCATCAACCACCACCCTCTGTCTTCTTTCAGCTAGCCAATTTCTGAAACAAACTGCTAAATCACTCTCAATCGCATGCCTCCGTATTTTGTGCAGTAGCCTACCATGGGGAACCTTATCAAATGCCTTACTGAAATCCGTATACACCACATCGCTGCTTTACCCTCATCCACCTATTTGGTTACCACCTCAAATAACTCAATAAGGTTTGTGAGGCACGAACTACCCTTCACAAAACCATGTTGACTATCCCTAATCAACTTATTCCTCTTTAGATGATTATAAATCCTAACTCTAGAAACCTTTTCCAACAACTGAAGTAAGCATCACTGGTCCGTAATTACCAGAGTTGTCTCTGTCCCCTTTCTTGAACAAGGGGACAACATGTACTATCCTCCAATGTTCTGGCACTATACCTGTAGACAATGACAACATAAAGATCAAAGCCAAAGGCTCTGTAATTCATCCCTACCTTCCCAGAGAATTCTAGGATAAATCTCATCCAGCCCAGGAAATTTATCTATTTTCACACTTTCCAGAATTGCTAACATCTCCTCATGAACCTCAATTCTGTCTTGTCTGGTAGCCTGTATCTCTGTATTGTCCTCAACAACATTGTCTTTTTCCAGTGTGAATACTGATGAAAATTATTCATTTAGCGCTTCTCCTATTTTCTAGCACTCCATGCAGAACTTCCCACGACTATCTTTGATTGACCCTAATCTTTCTCTAGTCATTCTTTTATTCCTGATATACCTATAAATAGCTTTAGGGTTTTCCTTGATGCTATCTATCAATGTCTTTTTATTGGCTCTCTTGGCTCATCTTCGCGCTCTCTTTAGGTCTTTCCTGGCTAACCTGTAACTCTCAAGTGCCGCAATTGAGCCTTCAGGTCTCATCCTAACTTAAGCCTTTTTCTTCCTCTAACTTCCTTAGTAAACCATGGCTCCCTCACTTGACCACTTCCTCCCTGTCTGACAAGTACATACTTATCAAGGACACGCAGTAGCTGTTCCTTGAATTAACTCTACATTTCAATTATGCCCATCCCCTGCAGTTTTCTTCCCCATCCTATGCATCCTAAATCTTGCCTAATCGCATCATAATTGCCTTTTCTCTAGCAATAAGTCTTGTCCTGTGTTATGTACCTATCCCTTTCCATTCCTAAAGTAAACATAGCTGAATTGTGGTCACTATCACCAAAGTGCTCACCTACCTCCAAATCTAACACCTGGCCAGTACCAAATCCAATGTGGCCTCACCCCATTTTGGTTTGTCTACATACTGTGTCAGGAAACCAACCTGCACAATTGGACATAAAGCAGGACATGGAGGATTGTCGCAGGGTCACCAAATTGGGTATGAATTTCACATAGCAATTTATGACACCTAGAAAAAACTTCATCTCCATTGTATTTCTTGAGTTAGAGCCCTTTTCATGGCCTCCACTTTCTCTATGACAGTGGTATCATCTATACTTGTTCATCCGGTACCCAAGGTATGTTACCTTGTTTACCTGAAATACAAAGCTTTTCTTCCTTTGTAGTCAGATGCCAACTGCAGAAAAATGCTGCAAAAGCCACTTGCCACTCTCCAAATGTTCCTTTACAGTGGCTCACAAGATTAAAATATCATCCAAATAGATGGTCACTCTGGGCACATCTTGGAGGATGTTCCCTATCATGCTTTGAAAGATGACACAAGCCAAAGACAGCCCAAAACGCAAGTGCACTCATACAATCCTTTGAGTGTATTTGTAATGACATACTTCCTCGATGACACCTCAAGCTGCAGCTAAACGTAGGCTTGACTCATATTCAATTTAGAAAGTATGTAACACCCAGCCAGCTTTGCATACAGGTCTTCTATCCATCATAGGATATCTGTCTAAGAAGGAAGCTCTGTTCATCAACATAGAATCCCCACAGATTTGGTAGAGTTGTCAGGTTTTAAAACTGGGACTGCTCATGCATCCTGTGTTGACCTCGATATCCAGGGTGACCATTTGCCTCATATTTAATCTTAATTGGCTTCATTGTGGGAGCAACAACACAATTTGGGTGTATCAATTCCTCATCCTGGGGTTAATTTATTTCCAAGGCCAAGTATTGAGGTGGCTTTGACCTTGGATCTTGAAGTTTCACCTGATTTGTGCACCTTGTCTGGGCCAAAGTCTATGACAACAAGTGCAGTATAAATGGCATAGATGAACTTGTTCCTCACTGTATTGTGGAGAAATGCCAATCCAGTTCTGGAACCTTATCACTTCTGACTCTACTTGCTCTTCCATGGCAACAAATGGGAGCAGAGAGTATTATTCAAAAGGAAAGTAGCTCTGAAGTATAGAAGTCACTCAAGGTTGAGGACAGAACCATTTGTGGACCTGAAGCTCCCGAGCCTTTTTTCCTGCCTTCTGTTTATGTGGGAAATGTCCAATTTAATGGAATCTTGAAGTCCATATCAGGCACAGTTAGTCAAGTTTTTAGATGGTTTTAATTCCACAAACTGAGCAATCCCTGAACATTTCCTACACTCTCAGCATTCCATGGATTTCTGCAGTCTCATTAAGAATTCAGTAATTGGTTCCCCAGTAAGTCTATTAGCAACGTTAAACCTGTAACGCTGCAACAAAGCTGATGATTTGGGGTCATAGTGATCCAATACCATATTTATCTGTTGACCAATTAATTTTGACCAAAGTGGTGCTGGAAAAGCACAGCAGGTCAGGCAGCATCCAAGAAGCAGGAAATTTGATGTTTCAGGCAAAAGCCCTTCATCAGGAATTCTGATCTAAACTATGGTTTTCAGCATCTGCAGTCCTCACTCTTGCCCAAATAAATTTGACTCCAGGATTGCCGTTCATGCTGCTGAAAGTTGGGACCCATCAAGCAATGTACTTTCTGCTGGTGATCCCTTTGATCACACTTGCCTGAAAAACAGTATTTGGTTCTGTCAGCATAATGGGGCCAATCATTCATAAGGTTCCAGTTTCCCATACAGTGGCATTTGTGATATTTCTTCTTCACAGTCTTACTGAATTTGATGAAAGGCAAAGCTGTCCAAACATTTTCTAGATTTTTGTCACCAATGTAATAACTCAGGAAGCCCAAATGGATTTTGTTTATTGTTGAACACCAAAATCGAGTCACTCGTGATGTACAAATACTAGTCCAAGCCAAGGTCAGACAGTTCTGCAGGGCCATCCCTGGGTCTGCTTTATTTTTATATTTCGAAGTGTTATCAAACAACCGAGTAGTTATTCTTTTCTCCATCACCAGTGTTTTTCAACTATTATCCACCATCTGTGTAGACAATTGGATATTGACATGCAAAGCCTATTATGGGCATTCAAACCATTCAAGATGAGGGAGGGTACTTGGTCTGTTTTGTCTTTTTCTTTTTATCCAGAAGTGCTCTGATGCTCAAATGAGCAGCTTTCACACCACCAAATCACTGTGATTCTTCTTTTCTCATTTTTAATTATTAAACACCACCAGTAAATCAGGTTTAGAGTCATGATTTGGAGATGCCGGTGTTGGACTGGGTGTGCAAAGTTAAAAATCACACAACACCAGGTTATAGTCCAACAGGTTTAATTGGAAGCACCAGCTTCCGGAGCGACGCCCCTTCATCAGGTGCCTATCATCTGATGAAGGAGCGTCGCTCCAAAAGCTAGTGTACTTCCAATTAAACCTGTTGGACTATAACCTAGTGTTGTGTGATTTTTAACTATGTTTAGAGTCAATTAGAAATTTATGCACAATGCCAACTATCAAAGCAAGGGAGGGTTGGGGGGGGGGGGGGTGGAGAAGGTATTAAATCAAAATGGAGTTGGTGAGGAATAAAGCACTCTCTAAAGGCATTCAGAGCATTAATGGGGTGGCTACGTGCTCCCTCTCCAATGATACCTGGGCCTGTCTTTTTGTAAAAAAATCCAGAAGTGCTCTTACACATAGTTTTCACAACAGCAAATCACTGACTTTTTTCTCTCATTTTTAACTATTAACTGCCAGAACTCAATTACCAGTGTGGCCAATTAGAAATGTACATGCACAAGCCCGTTATGGGCAATGCAAACCATCAAAGTGAGAGGTGGGTCAGAGAAAGTGGAAAGGGATTAAATCAAAATGGGCTTGTAGGGGGAAATAAAGTAATGTATGCTGCATGGTGCCCCACCTTTCTCTAAAGACATTGGGGTGGCACGGTGGCTAGCACAATTGCCTCACAGCGCCAAGGACCCGGGTTCAATTCCTGCCTCGGGTGACTGTCTGTGTGGAGTTTGCACATTCTCCCAGTGTCTGCATGGGTTTCCCCCGGGTGTTCCGGTTTCCTCTCACAGTCCAAAGATGTGCAGGTTAGGTGATTTGGCCATGCTAAATTGCCCGTAGTGTGAGGTGCATTAGTCAGGGGTAAAATGTAGGGGAATGTATCTGGGTGGGTTGCTGTTCGGAGAGTCGGTGCGTACTTGTTAGGCTGAATAGCCTGTTTCCACACTGTAGGGTATATAATCTAATCTAAAAGCTTCGGTGGACACCACATGCTTCCTCTCCAATGATACCTGGGCCCAGGGCTGCTTTAACCAAATAGACGTTATTACAAACCTCTGGAGCAGGCGGAACTTGAACTGGGCCTCCACAGTCCAGAGACAGGGACACTACCATTGTGCCACAAGGGCACCCCATCCCCGAATGCTTGTATTCTGTTGTATTTATTTTTCTGATCAAAACTGTTCAGAGATGTAATTACACACCTCTGTTGCAGGTTGCACTTGAATGTGGGCCTACCAGTCCAGGAGTAGGGACATTACCATTGAACCAAAAGAGAGCCCCACTGGGCCAGCTTTATAATTTCATTAACCTGTTTTTCCTAATCTACCTGTTCATATGTTATTATAGGACATGTCCCCGGCACAGTTGGGACCTAACGTACCACAGCATACCACAACAGCCCTCCTGAAGAACCAGCTTTATCTTTTTTCTAATTTACCTTGTGTTTCTCTCTTCAGAGATGTTATTACACAATTCTGAAGCAGGTGGGACTTGAATCCAGATCTCCAGGTTCAGGGATGGGGACAGTACCACAGCACGGTGGCTCAGTGGCTAGCACTGCTGTATCACAGCGCCAGGAACCCGCATGCGATTCTAGTCTTGGGCGACTGCCTGTGTGGGTTCCTGCCAGGTGCACTGGTTTCCTCCCACAGTCCAAAGATGTGCAAGTTTGGGTGATTTGGCATGGCCAATTCACCTTAGTGTTCAGAGATGTGTAGATAAAGTGAATAAAGTTAAAAATCAGTCAACACCATGCTATAATCCAAGAGGTTTATTGGGAAGAGTGAGCTGTGTGAGAGGGTGAAGGGACAAGGAGAAAGAGAGAGGGAGAAAGAAGATAGAAAATTATGAATGGCATCTTGATTGGTACAGACATGATGGGATTAAAGGCCTATTCCAGTGCTGTACTGTTCTGTATTTCATTATAACTGTTGGCTGATGCCTGTGTATTATCAGTGGTAATAGTCTTAAGATAGAAATGCAATGGTTTTCAAAATCTTTTGTTTTCATGAATCTTTTCTCATCCTGGTGGTGGTCTCTGCATGGACATTAAATCTGTGTGCTGCTCAACATGTGGTATTACCCTGGTTGTCACATCCTGCTAGCTGTTACCTATGTTTGCATATGGTTTGTTCGTCAACAGTCAAGGGCATTTGGCTTCAGCTTTTTGGGTGAATGTCCTCCAAGGGGGACTTTGGGATACGCAACAAAACAGAGTCGCTGAGCAGAGGCCGATAGCTTGGTTCAGAACCCATGAGGATGGCCTCAACTGGGATCTTGGGTTCATGTCACATTACAGGTGACTCCATCACACCAACGACTCTCTCTCTCTCACCCACATCCAAATCTATGGGTTGAATTTTCATGTTTGCATTTGCAGATTGCAGTCATTTTCCTATAATGCACGTTTCGTCAACACAATTTAGGTGTAGGAGAAAGTGAGGACGGCAGATGCTGGGAGTCAGAGTCAAAAAGTGTGGTGTTGGAAAACCACAGCTGGTCAGGCAGCATCTGAGGAGCAGGAGAGTTGACGTTTTGAGCAATGTCGACTCTCCTGCTCATCGGATGCTGCCTGAACATTTGTGCTTTTCCAGCACCTCACAATTTGGCGGTAACACCTTTTGTGAATTGGGAACGATTTTTTAAAATGAGAATTTTTCAAGTGTGTATCAGTTACAATGTGATTATATCGCCAACACAAAGTGTACTGTGCAATTTTTGTATTGTGTGAGGTTGCACAAGGAAAGCAACTACTCTGTAGTCGCAGAACTATCTGTACATTCTATTTTGTTAAAAAAAAAGGCAAACAATACATAGGCAGTCAATGTGACATTTTATAAATTCCTAATTTGGAAATAAAACCAGTCTGACTCCAGGAAATGACATGGACAGACTCTAACCAAGCATCTTTAATGTGTTGTCTGAGCTGAGATATCACTTTTTTAAAATATACTGATAAGACTAAGTTATCTCGGGGGGGGGGGGGGAAAACAAGAAGGAAATACTGGGATTTACATCTTAAAATCAATCAAAACATACACTCCCATTCTAAAAGATTAAGTTCTAACTTAACAGCCAGCTAGGTTTGTCTAATACATCGCATCAATTGTATGACACTTTGAACTTTTACTTACGAATTCCGTGTCCTATGTATTCTGCCCCACTGACCACCTGATGAAGGAGTAGCACAGCAAAAGCTTGTATTTTCAAATTAACATTTTCAACTATAACCGGGTATTGTGTGATTTTTAAGCAAACGGTTCAATTATGGGTTGTTTGATGTGGTTCACTGCTTCCAATCCTCCTTTCACTTTTCTTTATCCAGGACTTGTCTAATCTATCTTTTCTGATATTTTTTAACCACTTTGCAAGTTAGCATCTTGCACACTTTGAGACCATGACAGAACAGAGTACTCTAACAACATAGAATCTGTGGGCAAGTATTCTTAAGGGGCAGAAAACAAGGAAAAACAGGAAATGTACTGGTAAGAAAACAATTCAAGGGTGAAAATGTGTCTCCATCAGCTCTATGGTGTATTTATCAGATACTTCCAATTACATTAAATTGCAACCAGAGAATTCATCCAATCTCAGGTCTGAGACAATGGTTACCAGAATCCCTATCTTTGATTACTACCTTGCAGTTAGAGTCACATAGATGTACAGCACGGAAACAGACCCTTCGGTCCAACTTGTCCATGCTACCAGATATCCTAAATTGATCCACTCCCATTTACCAGCATTGTGCCCATATCCCTCTAAACACTTCCTATTATATACCCATCCAGATGCCTTTTAAATGTTGTAATTGTACCAGTCTTCTCTGGCAGCTTATTCCATCCACACACCATCCTCTGCATGAAAATGTTGACCCCCTCCCCTCTTGGGAAAAGACCTTTTCTATTTACGAATCCATGCCCCTTATGATTTTATAAACCTCTATAAAGGTCACCTCTCAGCCTCCAATGCTCCAGAGAAAATTGCCCCAGTCTATTCAGCCTCTTCCTATAGCTCAAATATTCCAAACCTGGCAACATGCTTGTAAATCTTTTCTGAACTCTTCCAAGATTTATAACGTCCTTCCTCTTGCAGGGAGAGCAGAATTGCACACAGTATTCCAACCAGCATCCTGGACAGCAGCAACATGACCTCCCAACTCCTATATGCAATGCACTGTCCAATAAAGGCAAGCACACTAAATGCCTTCTTCACCATCCCATCTACCTACAACTCCACTTTCAAGGAACTATGAACCTGCACTCCCAGGACCTTACCATTAAGTGCATAAGTACATCCTGATTTGCCTTTCCAAAATAGAAAACCTTACATTTATTTAAGGGCAGCATGGTGACTTAGTGGTTTGCATTGCTGCCTCACAACACCAGGGTCCCTGATTCGATTCCAGCCTCAGGCGACTGTTTGTGTGGAGTTTACACATTCTCCCTGTGTCTGAGTGGGTTTCCTCTGGGTGCTCCAGTTTCCTCCCACAGTCCGAAGATGTGCAGATTAGGTGAATTGGCCATGCCTGTAGTGCATTAGTCAGAGGGAAATGGAACTGGGTGGGTTACTCCTCGGAGGGTCGGTGTGGACTTATTGGGCGGAAGGATCTGTTAGGGAATCTAATCTAAGCTTCATCTGGCAATTCTCAACCCATCTGATCAAGATCCCATTGTACTCTGAGGTAACCTTCTTCGCTGTCCACCAAACCTCCAATTTTGGCGTCATCTGCTGTTCACATCCAAAATAATTTGTATAACTGATAGAAAGCTGTGGACCTAGTACTGATCCTGTGGCACATCGTCGGTCATCGGCCTCCAATCTGAAAATCTACCCTCCACCACCACCTTCTGTCTTCTACCTTTGACTAGTTATGTATCCAAATGGCTTGTTCTCCCTGAATTCCACGTGATCTAACCTTGCTAACCAATCTACCATGAGGAATCTTATCAAATGCCTTAGTGAAGTCCACATGGGTCACATCCATCACTCTGCCCTAATCAATCCTCTTCATTACTTCTTCAAAAAATTCATGGGACAAAATTTCTCATGCACAAAGCCATGTTGACTACCCCCAATAAGTCCTTGCCTTTCCAAATACATGGAAATCCTCTCCTGCAAGATTCCCTCGAACAACTTGCCCACCACTAATGTAAGGCTCAACAGTCTATAGTTCCCTGGCTTTTCCTTACTACCTTTCTTAAATAGTGGCATCATGTTGGCTAACCTCCAGTCTTCTGGCATTTCAGCTGTGGCTATTGATGATACAAATATCTTTGCAAGGAGCCCAGCAATACTTCCCTTGTTGTACTTATTTAGTTTGCCACTCTTCTGCCATTTACTAGTCCTTCAGTTGGTCCCTGCAGAATTAGGGAGTTGGTTTTGGCAAAGTGAACATTGCAAGCTGCTTCACCATGATGCTATCCTATGACCTGTCTATTATCAATGTGAAGAGTGCTCTATAAAAAGAAACAGTCAGCAGATTGCACAAAAACTAGAGGCAGTCAAAACCATAACATTGCCAGTCTTTTCATGGAATCCAATGCACAATCTATACACTTCATCACAATTCACAAAAAGAAACAAACAGCTACAAAGAAAAACAAACCAAATTTTAAAAATCATTATCTGATTTGCATGACCAAAAATATATGCATACTTAGAGTGTTCAACTCAACATCCCTCAATTGAGCTTTCTTCTAAAGCACATTATTGGAACGCTTTGAATACTAGCTTATACATTACTCACCTTCCATGGTCTAACAATGGTTAGAAAGAAAAACAGCATATGTTAGAATCTAAAGTATTTTATAATAATACACCAAAATGCACCAACTTTTATAGGACAAACTAAGAAATTATTTACAAAACTTTGATATATGTCAAACATAAAAGTAGTACAAGTGACACAAATGTTTAAACAAGGGGTAATGTCGGTACAATCTTGGCATATCAAGTTGGTATATTCCCGAATATCTGTACTTGTTTACCACTTTGTGACTTCCAAGACCCAGATTTATGAACTAGAATGGGCTATTTAAGGTGTTACTTGATCCAACGCTTTAACAGCATATCAATGAAAACATTTAAAATAAGATTTCAAGAAACAAATAGTTTATGTTTTGGGTTAAGTATCACAAATTCTGAGGAGACAATATACATTATTTGATTAATCTCTTACACTCAGCTCACAGCACATCACGTAAATAATGCAGGAGAATATTTTCTATTTTAAATTGCCTTAAAGCCAGACTTTGCAGAATTTTAAAAATTTTTGCTACTTTTCATCTGGTGCTCTCTTCAGTAAACAACCTCCACTACAATGCCAAGATAGCAGAACTGTAGATGTGCAGTCCACAAGAGGTCACATCGGAGACTATGTGTGACAGGCCGCTGACTAAATTTATTCATCCAGATTGGTTTTACTGATAAAATGAATGCCTAAATAAGAAATGCATTTACTAAGGCTTTTCTTTTGAAAAAGTCTCATGCAACCCTGAGAAAACAATTTTGGGGAGGATGTTTTAGTTAGGATGAGGCCAAATTTCATATTCCCATAACACAAATCTATGGATTGTGTTAACATCCAACGGAATCCAGGATATTATATCTTCCAGTCAGCAAGAGCCTTAACAACTGCTTCTTGATTTGAAACTTTACTTTCAGATAAATGTTAATAGCAGGCTATGTACTTCAGTAAGTATAAGGACATGTAAATGAACAAATCAGGCATACTCCAGATGCTGTAAATCTGAAATAAAGAGAAATGTTTGGAAAAACTCAGGTCAGGCAGCATCTATCAAGTACTAGAGTTAACTGGCAAAATTTAATTTAGTTCAGATGATGGAGGACATTCCCATATACTGGGGAGTCCCTGTAAGAATTCATTACCTTAATTAGACAAACCACCATATTAAAAATGGCCCAATAGGTCATAATCTAGCCAGTAGCTTGGCTTCTTTGGGATTGGAGACTCCGGGACAAAAATCTCACACTCAGCGCTGCCAGTCAGAGAACAACAGCTGTCCCTTTGTTGGGTAGGAAATAGAAGAGAGAATGATTCAACCTTTCTACAACATCCTACAGACACTTAAACCTTAGTGAAAGGTCACCTCCCTCTAAGCTAAAACTTTTTCACAAGGTAGCACAGCTAGAATTGTTTTTTTGGAACTCTTTTTTAAACTGACTTTTAAGCACCATGGGTGCAAACACATGTTTTCCATATCCTCCACTTTCAGTGGTTTTCTGGCCACTCTTTTCAAATGGTTTTAGCAGTTCTGCCTCCACTCTCTTAATTGCAGACATAGATTAACTCATTGACTTTTGGATGTTTCTGTCTCTGTCTCAGTATGTGTCATTAGACATGTAATTGCTTGGCTGCAGCCCAATTTTCTCTACCATTTTTGACACATGAAGCTATTAACTTAGATCTACAGTAAACACATTAAAAATGCTTGTACAAACAAACCTGAAATTTGCCAATGGCAAAACTCTCAAACATGAAACAAAAACTATATCTTCCTCCATTTTAAACATGTAGAATATAGAAATACAAAAATCAAACTTAAAACAATACATTCATCATCCATTTTAAATCTCAATAATGTTACAAAGCTTCAAAAGAAGAGGAAGTGGTTGGGGCTACAAAAATAGTTACGGGTTGAAGTGATGTTAGATATCAGAAGGTTTGCAGATGCAGGACAGAAGAGATTATATAAGTGAGAAACAATGGATTTGAGACTGGAAGCACAGAGTTCTGGAACCACAAGTACTGTTTTTTTATGAATGGAAACAAGAAAAAGATAAACAAATTTGGGACACTGCACACAGCTGCACTTCTGAATTGTGGTACTTACTGCAGAGGAAGATCACTAAATGCCCAAACGTTAAAATAATTACTGAGAACAGTGAAGTTGGTTATGATGGACTGGGAAGAATGTTACAGGATTGACAGATGAACCGGATGTTATTGCAGAAAACGATAACTAGGATAGTGGTAGTTCTGGGTGAGATATCAGTTTGGTTAGTGACACTGGGTAAGCAGGGATATTGCCAAAAGACAATTGTCAAGTAAAGGAAACATTCTACAGACAAGTAATGCTAGATGATTTCAGGAAAACTTGCATACTAAGTCGAACAAGCAAAAAGCAATACACTTACATAGACTAAATGTGTGTTTTACCAAATGACAGTTACGAAAGACAGTGCTGGAATTCAGTGCCGCTTCACACAACCAGGTGGCTTTTTATCCCTACACTAAACGTTTCGAAAACAATAACCTAAAATATTTTGACTCCTCTTTAAGAAATTAGTTGGGTGGCTTTTCATTAAAATTACAGTTTTCATTACAGAATTAGGTCACGCTTACCGGTTGAGGTTGTTCCGCAATACAGCAATTAAAACACAACCAGAATTCGCTCATTATTTAAACTCCCACGCCAAAATGTCCTTTCAATGACTCAAAATCCAGATTCGATATTCCAGTGTGGGAACGTCCAGCTGTCCTTCACCTCACAATAGCGTGTGTTATACTGAGAAAGCGAAGTTCTTCCGGTTATGGACAAGCTGAAGTCGCAATGGTACTGTTATGGTAACCGGCTAGTTAGTCCGTATTGGCGAATTCACCACGGTTTTCAGTGGCGTTTTCACCTTAGCTCCTGTGCTCTGGGATGATGATGACCTGCAGACAATTAAAATAAGAGATATTGACAAACAAAAGAAGTAATAAACAGTTGAGTATTACAATTTTGAACCACTCTTAGCTGTCAGCAAAGCTGCCTGTTACATCATATACAGAAACACACCCTGGAAAAAAGGTATTTAAAAATCTATTCTGCGCATTTCCAGCTTGTCTAAATCAGGATTTATTTTTGAATCTCAAGCTTAATCATCTAGTCTCCTTTGATTGCTTCGCATATAGCCTGTTCCTGGTTTCAAAACATCAAAGCAGAAGAAAATAACGCGAGCTGATGCTACTAATAAAAAAAGCTGAAATCCAGCCATAAACATCATTTTACCACAATTTTGAGAACCTTTTTCCTCACTTGGCTGCGTCACGAAATAATTCCAGGTAGGAGGCTTTCCTGCAATGATTGACAACAATCTCCTTTAAAACTTGAGAACCATGGAGGTTCTTCAGTTTAAAATGCAGCTGTATGATCCTGCTAGCAAGAGCGGCAACGGGAGGAAGGAGGTGACTTCATTCCAGCTTGCAAAGAGATAGACGCACAGCAAGTAGGCGGAGAATAGCAGCCATTGTACATCAGTGTATACCATAACGTGAAATCAGCTCAAAATAACAACAAAAAAAATGCTTTTAAGAGAGAAATCCTGTTTGAATCTTAAGCGGCAGCCTTTTGTTCCAATCCTGTGCTGAAAGAGTGCTGTAGTTGTACAGTGTAGAAACATGCTTATTAACCCAGAGCATGAGAATGACCAGCTTTATTACAAACAGGCTCATCACACTACGACTCCTCAGTCGGGTAACTGCTTCCTATTTCAATGAGACGTCGAAGAAGCACAGTACAGTATTGTGTACAGTAGATATTCAACAATTTTACATGATTTAAATTTATTTCCAACATTTAAATAAAGAAAAATTAAGTTTATAGGTACAATATATATTTTAATATTAATCTGCAAGTTTTCAATTGGAGAAAAGGAGCATTGACATTGCACGCCGTTGACTGTGTGACACCTAACAGCCGATTTTTAAAAAATATTAGCGACAAACAGATGATACCTGGAATCATAGTTAAAGGATCATTGTTCCAGGATGCAACCTATTCTTTATCCTTGCAAATGTGTTGTCCAGACAAGGCAATTTAGCACTACAATTATGGCAATTCTTAATTATTCAGTTCACAAAATGAAGTGATTACATGTTTAAAATCTTATTTTATAAAATCGTTCTTGAATTACTCAACCCAGACACTATTTCCACAGATCACAGGCAATTTTAGATTTTATTCTGACCACCCTGAAGAAAGCAAACAGGAAACCTGTACACAGTTGTACTGGCAGATGATTAAATTCAGGCTGTCCAATGGCCTGACATTTTCAGGTAAACAAATCTATAGCTCAATTAAAAACAATCTATCATGAAATATTAACTCTGCTGCCTTCCCACAGATATTCCCACAAACAACTGGAGACCTGGAACCTTGATGGTGACTCAGTGACCCTGGAATAATAGGCTTGGAGAGAGACTCTGGCTTGGAGAGGTGAGGACGATGGGAGTCTGGTATGGGAGCAAGACCGAGGTGAATGGAGTGGAGTGAAAAAATATAGAGGCTGTCTATGACAAGCCAAGATTGGGTGTTAATTCATTCTGAAGCCAGGCATTTTAATTAAAGTTAGAATGATTGACAGAATGCAGAACTTTGTTTGCCTCCTCATTGAATGTCATAGAGTTGTACAGATTTACAGCATGGAAACAAATCCTTTGGTCCAACTCGTCAAAGCTGACCAAATATCCTAACCTAATCTAATCCCATTTGGCACATATCCCTCTAAACCCTTCCTATTCAAATACCCATCCAGATGCCTTTTAAATGCTGCAATCGTACTAGCGTCCACCACTTCCTTGAGCAGTTCATGCCACATGCGCACTAGTCTCTGCGTGAAAAGCTTCTCCTTAAATCCCTTTTATATCTTTCCCCTCTCAGACTTAAATCTATGTCCTCTAGTTCTGGACTCCACCATCCCAGGGAAAAGACCTTGGTCTGTTTATCCTATCCATTCCCCTCATAATTTTATAAACCTCTACAAGGTCACCTCTGAGCCTCTGATGCTCCAGGGAAAATAGTCCCAACCTACTCAGCCTCTCCCAACAGCTCAAATCCTCCAATCCTGGCAACATCCTTGTAGATCTTTTCTGAACCCTTTCAAGTTTCACAACATCCATCCGATAGGAAGGAGACCAGAATTGCACACAATATTCCAAAAGTTGCCGGACCAATGTCCTGGTACAGCCACAACATGACTCCCAACTCTTATACTCAAAACTGTGATCAATAAAGGAAAGCATGCCAAATGCCTTCTTCACTATTTTATCTACCTGTGACTCTACTTTCAAGGAACTATGAACCTGCACTCCAAGATCTCTTTGTTCAGCAACATTCCCTGGGATCTTACCACTAAGTGTCTAAGTCCTGCTATGATTTGCTTTTCCAAAATGTAGCATCTCACATTTATTTAAATTAAACTCCATCTGCCACACCTCAGCACATTGGCCCATCTGATCAAGATCCTGTTGTACTCTGACGTAACCTTCTTCGCTGTCCACTGCACCTCCAATTTTGGTGTCATCTGCAAACATACTAACTATACCTCCTACGTACACATCCAAATAATTTATGTAAATGACGAAAAGTAGTGGACTTAGTACTGATCCTTGTGGCACTCCACTGGTCACAGGCTCTAGTCTGAAAAGCAACCCTCCACCACCACCCTCTGTCTTCTACCTTCGAGCCAGTTCTGTATCCAAATGGCTAGTTCTCCCTGGATTCCATGAAATCTAACCTTGCTAAACTGTCTCCCATGGGGAACCTTGTCAAATGCCTCACTGAAGTCCAAATAGATCATGTCCACCGCTCTGCCCTCATCAATCCACTTTGTTACTTCTTCAGAAAACTCAATCATGTTTGTGAGACATGATTTCTCATGCACAAAGCCATGCTGACAATCCCTAATCAGTCCTTGAGTTTCTAAATACATGTAAATCCCATTCCTCATGATTCCCTTCAACAACTTGTGGGTGGCACGGTGACTAGCACTGCTGCCTCACAGTGCCAGAGACCCGGGTTCAATTCCCACCTCAAGCAACTGTCTGTGTGGAGTTTGCACATTCTCCCTGTGTCTGCGTGGGTTTCCTCCGGGTGCTCCGGTTTTCTCCCACAATCCAAAGATGTGCAGGTTAGGTGAATTGGCCATGCTTAATTGCCCGTAGTGTTAGGTGAAGGGGTAAATGTAGAGGAATGGGTCTGTGTGGGTTGCTCTTTGGAGGGTCGGTGTGGACTTGTTGGGCCGAAGGGCCTGTTTCCACACTGTAAGTAAGATAATCCAATTGTAATCTAATCTAATTGTTACAAAACTTGCCCACCACCAACATCAGGCTCATGGATCTATAGTTCCCAGACTCTTCCTGATCATCTTTCTTAAATAGTGGTACCATGTTAGCCAACCTGCAGTCTTCCGGCACCTCACCTGTGACTATCAATGATACAAATATCTCAGCAAGGAACCCAGCAATCACTTCCCTAGCTTCCCACAGAGTTCTAGTGTACCCGTGATCAAGTCCTGGGGATTTATCCACTTCTATGTGTTTCAAGACTTTCTGCACCTCCTCCTCTGTAATTTCCAAGATGACACCATCTATTTCCCCACATTCTGTATCTTCTATGTCCTGCTCCACAGTAAACACGATGCAAAATACTCGTTTAGTATCTCCCCCATCTTCTGCAGCTCCTCACACAGGCTGCCTTGCTGATCTTTGAAGGGTCTGATTTGCTCCCTAGTTACCCTTTTGTCCTTAATGTATTTGTAAAAACCCTTTGGATTGTCCTTAATGCTATTTTCCAAAGCTATCTCATGTCCCCATTTTGCCCTCCTGATTTCCTGCTTAAGTATACTCCTACTGTCTTTATACACTTCCAAGGATTCTCTCAATCTCTCCTGTCTGTACCTTCTTTTAGATTAGATTAGATTACATTACAGTATGGAAACAGGCCCTTCGGCCCAACAAGTCCACACCGACCCGCCGAAGCGCAACCCACCCATATCCCTACATTTACCCCTATACCTAACACTACGGGCAATTTAGCATGGCCAATTCACCTGACCTGCACATCTTTGGACTGTGGGAGGAAACCGGAGCACCCGGAGGAAACCCATGCAGACGCGGGGAGAACGTGCAAACTCCACACAGTCAGTCGCCTGAGGCGGGAATTGAACCCGGGTCTCTGGCGCTGTGAGGCAACAGTGCTAAACACTGTGCCACTGTGCCGCCCAAATCTCAATTTCTCTAGTCATCCAGCATTTCCTACACTTAGCAGCCTTTCCTCTTACACTAACAGGAAAATGCTGTCTCTGAACTCTTGTTATCTCATTTTTGAAGGCTTCCTTTCCCTGCGAACATCTGCCCCCAATCAGCTTTTGAAAGTTCTTGCATAATACCATCGAAATTTACCTTTCTCCCATTTACAACTTCAACTTTTTAGATCTGGTCTATCCTTTTCTATCACTATTTTGAAACTATGGTTACTGGCCCGAAAGTGGTCCCCCACTGACAACTCAGTTACCTGCCCTGCCTTATTTCCCAAAAGTAAGTCAAGTTTTGCACCTTTTCTGGTAGGTACATCCACATACTGAATTGGAAACGTTTTTTGTACACACTGAACAAATTTCTCTCCATCTAAACACTTCGACTGGGACTGCCATAGTGTTTAGATTAGATTAGATCACTTACAGTGTGGAAACAGGCCCTTCAGCCCAACAAGTCCACACCAACCTGCCAAAGCACAACCCACCCATTCCCCTACATTTACCCCTTTACCTAACACTACGGGCAATTTAGCATGGCCAATTCACCTGACCTGCACATCTTTGGACTGTGGAAGAAAACTGGAGCACCCGGAGGAAATCCACACAGACACGGGGAGAATGTGCAAACTCCACACAGTCAGTCGCCTGA
The DNA here is from genome assembly GCF_004010195.1 of Chiloscyllium plagiosum. Taxonomy (NCBI): domain Eukaryota; kingdom Metazoa; phylum Chordata; class Chondrichthyes; order Orectolobiformes; family Hemiscylliidae; genus Chiloscyllium; species Chiloscyllium plagiosum. The sequence goes on from NC_057711.1 coordinate 92,671,713, forward strand.
ATCAGGAAGTGAACCCAGGTCTCTAGCGCTGTGAGGCAGCAGTGCTAACCACTGTGCCACCGTGCCATGTTTGAAAAGTTAAAATCTCTGACCATAACCACCCTATTATTCTTACAGATAATGAAACCTCCTTACAAATTTGTTTCTCAATTTCCCGCTGACAATTAGGGGTCTACAATTAAATTCTGATAAGGTGATCATCCCTTTCTTATTTCTCAGTTCCACCCAAATAATGTCCCAGGATGTATTCCCAAGAATATCCTCCCTAATTACAGCAGTAATGTTACACCTTATCAAAAACGCCACTTCCCCTCCTCTCTTACCTCCCTTTCCATCCTTCCTAAAGCATTTGTATCTTGGAACAATAAGTTGCCACTCCTGTCCATTCCTGTGCCACATTTCTATAATTGCTATGATATCCCAGTCCCATGTTCCTAACCATGCCCTGAGTTCATCTGCCTTCATTTCCAGTGCGAGCAGCAGCGAAGGTAAGACCGTTTGGTTTTAAAAGTGCTTACCGGTAGCGGGCAGCGGTGTTTTTTTTCTCTCTCTTCACAGAAAGAGCGGGAGCACCAGGGGGAAGTGACGACGACCAGAGGGGCAGCCGGGAAGGAAAGCGGTGAGTATTTATACTCACCCTTCGAAGCCGTCGGTCATTTCCAGTGCGAGCAGCAGCAAAGGTAAGACCGTTTGGTTTTAAAAGTGCTTACCGGTAGCGGGCAGCGGTGTTTTTTTTCTCTCTCTTCACAGAAAGAGCGGGAGCACCAGGGGGAAGTGACAACGACCAGAGGGGCAGCCG
>NC_057711.1:92676260-92690012 GCF_004010195.1 Chiloscyllium plagiosum
GTATGGAGTCAGCTATTACGAGGGGGCATAGCTTTAAATTAAGGGGGTGGTAGATATAGGACTGAAGTTAGGGTTAGGTTCTTCACTCAGCGAGTCGTAAGTTCATGGAATGCCCTGCCAGCAGCAGTGGTGGACTCTCCCTCTTTATGGGCATTTAAGCGGGCATTGGATAGGTATATGGAGGATAGTGGGTTAGTATAGGTTAGGTGGGCTTGGATCGGCGCAACATCGAGGGCCAAAGGGCCTGTACTGCGCTGTATTCTTCTATGTTCACTGTTAGGCCTCTTGCATTGAAGTAAATGCAATTTATTTATCAGTTTTACCTTGTTCTCTGCTTTGTCCCTGCCTGCCCTGACTGTTTGACTTGCTCCTTTTCCCAACTGTAGCAGTGTCAGATTGATCGCTTTCCTCACTATCTCCGTTGGTTCCACCCCTCCACCCCCCCCACATTAATATTTTAAATCCTCCTGAGCAGCTCTCGCATATCTCAGTATATTAGTGCTCTTCCAATTCAGGTGTAATCCATCCTTCTTGTACAGGTTACTTCTACCCCAGAAGAGATTCCAATAATCCAAAAACGTGAATCCTTCTCCCATTGACCACCTCCTCAGCCTCACCTTCATCTGCTCTATCCTCCTATTCCTACCCTCACTAGCTTGCATCACCAGGAGTAATCCATATAGTACCACCCTTGAGGACCTCCTTTTTAAATTCCTAATTCTCCCTTCAGAATCTCAGCCTTTCCCTTCATATGTCGTTGGTTCCAATGTGTACAATAACATCCTGCTGAGAACATTCTGCACCCACTCTGAGACATCCTTAATCTTGGCACCAGGGATGCAACATACCATTCTGATTTTTCACTGCTGGCCGCAGAAACATCTGTCTGTGCCTCAGACTATAGACTCCCCTATCACAATTGATCGCTTGGAATCCAACATACTTCTCATGACATTACAGCCTGTCTTGATACCAGAAACTTGATACAACCATTTTAGTTGCCAATTGCCCAAGTTTGCTGCATCCAACACCCTCTACACCAAATTCCCAATGGTAGTGGGAGAGACTCTTTCTTTATGTTCAAAATCTTTAATCAATCAGTACCCTTTACCAATGTGTCCCAAATCTTGATAATACAGAACAACCTTGATTATCCGAACTTCCATTATCTGAATTTCGGATTATCCAAAAAAGATCTCAATGTCCTGAAGTTTGAGATCAGAAACCGGACTCTGTCACTACCTGCAGAAACTTTCTCTCCAAAACAGTCTGTCCACCAGTGAACTCAGCAACTTCTCTCTCACTCTGCCTCTGTCATTTATTTTCTTTTTCTTTCTGCTTCTCATTTTAAAATATAAAATAATTGAGATAAATTTAACAGTAGAGGATCTGGTTGTCTAGCTCCTGTGATGGGTTTCAGAAGGGAGTGGAACTGTTGTGCGAGGACCGAGAGGTAGTCAGCATTGCACCCACTTTATGCCTCGGCCCTGGTACCATTTGTGTGAGGCTTTGGTTTCCAACTGGCGACAGTGGAGGAAGCTGAAAATGTGTTGCTGGAAAAGCACAGCAGATTCTTCAGGAATCCCCAAACGTCAATTCTCCTGTTCCCTGGATGCTGCCTGACCTGCTGCGCTTTTCCAGCAACACATTTTCAGCTCTGATCTCCAGCATCTGCAGACCTCACTTTCTTGACAGTGGAGGAAGCACAGGGCTGGGGTTGCTAAGGGGAGAGACCCGAAGGAGAAGAAGCAAAGGAGAGAAGAGGAAAAGATGGCCTCAGTATGTGTGAAAAGATTGGTGGTTTTCCCACTGGCTGAATTGTCTTTATACGGTGCAAGTGTTTAAATATTAAATTAATTTAATCTCCTGTTCATTTTAACTTGATTTAAAATATTTACCTGATGCTGATCAGTTATGTGAACATATTTCTCCCCGCCTGTCTCGTTCGGGATAATCAAGGTTGTTCTGTAATATTAACACACTATAAACATTGGGAGCTGGTGTCTGGCTGAGCTGTGAATGAGAGTTTTGGCACTCATCCACCACCTAGATAGACGACCTTCAGTAGGAAAGGTTTATTAAATTTGTTACACAAACATTTAATTTTAAAATTTCAGAGTGCTCAATGTATGTACTCATGCCAGATTTTGCATTTAGAACATAGAACAATACAGCACAGAACAGGCCTTTTGCTCAATCCCTCTACGAATGAAACCTAACACACCATATGTCTTCTTAGCAGCACTATCCACCTGGGTAAAAGTGAGGACTGCAGATGCTGGAAACCAGAGTTTAGATTAGAGTGGTGCTGGAAAAGCGTCAGAGGGGAGGGTGGAGCGGATCGGTGGGAAGGGAGATTGGCAGGTAGGACAAGTCATGAGGACAATACTGAGGAAGGATGGAACTATGGTAAGGTGGGGGGAGGGAAAATTAGGAAACTGGTGAAGCCCTGGGGTTGAAGTGTTCCAAGGCGAAAGATGAAGTGTGATGGTGGTGATGTTGATTGGTGCAGCTGTCCTGGAGATGTTCCCTGAAGCACTCTGCGATGAGGCGTCCAGTCTCCCCAATGTAGAGGAGACCACATCGGGAGCAACGGATACAATAAATTACAATGTTGGATGTGCAGTTGAAACTTTGATGGATGTGGAAGGCTCCTTTGGGGCCTTGGGTGGAGGTGAGGGAGGAGGTGTGGGTGCAGGTTTTGCAATTCCTGCAGTGGCAGGGGAGGATGCCAAGATGGGAGGGTGGGTTGTTGGGGGGCTTGGACCTGACCAGGTAGTTATAGGTGAAGGGTTTTTGCCTGAAATGTTGATTTTCCTGCTCCTCAGATGCTGCCTGACCTGCTGTGCTTTTCCAGCACCACTCTATCCACCTGGGTGGCAACTTTCAGGGATCTATGTACATGGACTCCAAGATCCCTCTGCACATCCACACTACCAAGAATCTTTCCATTGACTCAGTACTCTGCCTTCCTGTTATTCTTCACAAAGTGCATCACCTCAAACTTGGCTGCATTGAACTCCATTTGCCACCTCTCAGCCCAATTCTGCAGTTTATCCAAGTCACCCTGTAACCTTCCAAACTGTCTACTACTCCACCAACTTTAGTGTCATCTGCAAATTTACTAATCCATCCACCTATGCCTGCGTCTAAGTCACTTATAAAAATGACAAACAGTAGTGGTCACAAACCAGATCCTTGTGGCACACCACAAGCAACCAAACTCCAGGCTGAATATTTTCCATTAACCACCACTCGCTGTCTTCTTTCAGAAAGCTAGTTTCTAATCCAAAGTGCGAAATCACCCTCAATTCCATGCCGCTGCATTTTCTCCAACAGCCTACCATGTGGAACCTTATCAAAGGCTTTACTGAAGTCCATGTATACCACGTAAACTGCCCTACCCTCATCTACATGCTTGGTCACATTCTCAAAAAACTCAATGAGGTTTGTGAGACACAACCTGCCCTTGACGAAACCATGTTGACTATCTGAATTCAAAGTGATGCTTGCTCGATGATTATAAATCTTATCTCTTATAATCCTTTCCAAAACCTTTCCTATAACAGAAGTAAGGCTCACTAGTCTATAATTACATGGATCATCTCTACTACATTTCTTGAACAAGGGCACAACATTTGCAATCCTCCAATCCTCTAGTACGAAAGCTGTAGACAATGACGACTCAAATATCAAAGCCAAAGGCTCTGCTATTTCCTCTCTAGCTTCCCAGAGAATCCTCGGATAAATCACATCTGGCCCAAGGGACTTGTCTACTTTCACTCATTCTAGAATTGATAACACCTCTTCGAAACTGACCTCGATCCTTTCTAGTCTAATATCTCCTACCTCATTCTTCTCCTCTACAATATTCTCCTTTTTCTGAGTGAAAACTAATGGGAAATGTTCGTTTAGCACCTCTCTGATCTCCACAGGGTCCACATTCAACTTCCCATTTTTGTCTTTGACTGGCCCTATTCCTACCCTATTATTTTATTCCTTATATTCCTCACATACCAAAAGAAAGCTTTAGGATTCTCCTTGATTCTATTTGCTAAAGACTGCTCATGTCCTCTCTTTGCTCTTCTTAACTCTCTCTTAAAATCCTTCATTGCTGATCTGTAACTCTCCATCGCCTCATCTGAACCATCTTGCCTCCTTCTTCTTAACAAGCGATGCAATTTCTGTAGTAAACCACGCAATATCTATTCCTTAAACTATTGTTTGTCTGCATACCCTGCATTTTGCTACCCCATTCTATGCATCCTAATTCTTGTCTAATCGCATTATAATTGCCCTTTCCCCATCGATAACTCTTGACCTGAGGCATGTACCTATCCCTTTCCATTGCTAAACTGAATGTAACTGAATTATGGTCATTCTCTCCAAAGTGCTCACCTACAACTAAATCAAACACCTGGCCTGGTGCATTACTCCCCGCTTGTCGGCCCTTCGACATACTGTGTCAGGAAACCCTCCTGTACTCGTTGGACAAAAGTGATCCATCCGATGTACTAGAGTTATAGGTAATACACCTACGAACCTTAGAAGTTCTGTACTTTTGGTCTTTTGAGTAAAATGAAACTGAAAAGACTGCGGTCCTTTTTGGAGGAGATGAAGGACAAGGTTTGATTTTGGAACAGCATCAGTTTTGGCACAAGCGTAGTAAGTTACAAAATGTCATAATTTTGGTGATTTCTGAAAAATTTGGAAGAATTTGAATGTATGATAACACAGATACATTGAGCCAGACATCATAATATCTTAAAGCAAACATCTAAAGTTAACAAAAAACATTACATAGGTTTGTCTGGATACTAATCTAGAATGAAAGACACTGTTGGTCTTCCTGGCCCTATTCTCAAGAGCAGACTAGTTATCCCTGGTAATCTGGCCAACATTCATCAGATAGAGTCAACATGGATTTATGGAGGAGAAAGCATGCTTGACAAATCTGTTAGAATTCTATGATAATGTAACTAATAGAGTTGACAGGCGGGAGCCAGTCAATGTGGTATATTTGGACTTTCAGAAAGCGTTTGACAAAGTCCTGCATTAGAGATTATTTTGCAAGATTAAAGAGCTTGGGATTGGTGAAAGTGTATTGAGATGGTTAGGAAACTGGTTGACAGAGACAAAACAAAGAGTAGGAATTAGTGGATCTTTTTCAAATTGGCAGGCAACTAGTGGAGTGTCACAGGGATCAATGCTGTCACCCCATCTGCTCACAAAATATAGTAATGACTTGGATTAGGGAACAAAACGTAACCTCTCAAAGTTTGCAGATGATACCATGTTGGATGAGGGGGTGAACTGTGACGAGGATGCAGAGATCCTTCAGCTTGATCTGGATAGGTTGGGTGAGTGGGCAACTCAATGGCAGACACATTATAATTTGGAAAAATGTCAGGTTATTCACTTTGGAAGCAAAAAGAAGAAACCTGAATGGCTGTAATTTAGGAGAAGGGAGTGTGCAGTGGGACCAGGATATCCTTGTGCACTAGTTGCTGAAGGTAAGCATATAAAGAAGGCAAATGGTATGTTGGCCTTCATTGCGAGAGATTTCAAGTACAGGAAAAGGGATTTGTCGTTGCAATTATACAGGGCCTTAGTGAAGCCACACCTAGAATACTGTGTGCAGTTTTGGTCTCCTTTTCTGAGGAGGATGCTCTTGCTCTCAAGGGAGTGCAATGAAGGCTGATACCAGGAATAAGAGTAAAAAAGTGTGATGCTGGAAAAGCACAGCCGGTCAGACAGTATCAGAGGAGCAGGAGAGTCAATGTTTCGAGCAAAAGGTCTTCATCAGGAATATTGGGAATGCGCTATGGAGGCTGAGAGATAAAAGGGAGAGGGTGTGGCGCTGGAGGGGAAGGTAGCTGGGAAACAATAAGTAGATGAAGGTGGGAGGTGATGGTGATAGGTTGGAGTAGAGGGTGGAGCGCATAGGTGGGAAGGAAGATGGATAGGTTAGACAGCTCAAGAGGGCGGTGCCGAGTTGGAGGTTGGATCTTTGGATCTGGAATAAGGTGGGAGGAACGAAGATGAAGAAACTAGATGCAGCACTTAGGGCGAATGGGATCAAAGGTTATGGGGAGAAAGCAGAATTAGGCTATTGATCGGCCATGGTTGTGATGAATGGCAGAGCAGGCTAGATGGTCTCCTTGTAATCCTACCTTCTATGTTTCTATCAATATTGACTCATAATACATCACATTTGTATTGCAGATTAAGATGCAATTACCCCAGAAGTCCATAGGTTGTGATCCCAGGAATTGCACAGGGTTGGTATTTGTCAGGTGCATTGACTGTACTAAAATTTGCATGGATATTGGACAATCTAATTTACTTTAATGAGAAATATCCAGCCTTGAAATAAATAGTTTCTAATATACAAGGAATGAAAGAGGTTATTAGGTCTGAGAAGAGTAATTGAAAAAGAGGGCTGGAAAAGAGGGCTGATTATACCTCTCCATTCAGTGAGATATATTCGATCCTGATAACTTGGGCCATGCCTCCATTATTCATTCAGCTGCAGCCTCAGCTTGTGCACCAGCTTGGTGAAATTGATGCGCTGACTGGCCCACACGTTGCATGAAAACGGATGCCTGCAGCATTCTGAATACCTTCCTATCCCAGACCTGTATCACTTTTTCAACTTCTCAATGCATTCAGTACAGACTGTTGTTAAGCTTCTACAACAGATGATGAAGCAATTGTCTGTGCTTCCCACAGCATCCTTTGTACTTGCAGGAATACTGGTTCACCTTTGATTAACAGAGGCCTCTGTTAAAATAATTTCAGCTAACTTCATCATCATTAAGATGCCATTGTTGGCCAGTGGCATGGTGCAAACTGTCCTTGACCAGCCTCTGATCCCTAAACATCTGCATGTATAGCAAATAGGGGATAACATGATTGGAAATTAAATGTAGCTGTGGTTTCCAAACGGCCACTTCGTGTAATCGTCTCTTCAACGTTCTAACGTCCAACAAAAGTAGATTCCGCACTTTCATCTATCAAATTGGCATTGACTGCGCCAATTCTGGGCACTGTCCCAGCTATTTCCCAGTTGCAATCAGCATCTAAAAAACAGGAGTGAAGTTAGAGAATGCAGTGTACGGCAAACACCATCAGCCACACTGACTCCACCTGATATCAAAGAGTGTGGTGCTGAAAAAACACTGCTGGTCAGGCAGTATCTGAGGAGCAGGAGAATCTACATTTCGGACATAAGCCCTTCATCAGGACATTCATCCTGAATCCTGTTCAAGAGACTACATGCTCTGTTTTACCTTACACTAACCTGAGAACCCATCTACATACAATGCCCATCCATTCTCTTTTTTTTAAATCCACTTATGTGGAGATCTACCAATTTGAACTTTTTGCCCACTCTGCTCATCTACACATCCTTTGCAGAAGCCTCAGTGGTCATCACTGCAATATCCCTTCCTCTTGTATTCTCAATATGTCCTCTTATGCTGTCTTGCAGAACTACACTCCCCCCACCACTCCCCACCATATATTCCCTGTCAACATAAATGTTTTTGTTTTCCACCTTCAGTCTTATTTTCCAATCTCTTTAGTTGTGATTGCTCTCTGCTCCTAAGGGCACCCCTCCCTTTCCCCAGCACCTTCTTAATGATCAGCACATAGAGAAGGACTGTAATTTCCCCAAATCTCTGACCTGTGAATTATATCCTTTGGTGTTGAGCAGCACAAAAGTTGGTCACAGCTGGTGTTGAGCTGAAGTGACCAGATACTCAATCTGACATCCCATGCTGAGAATTCTTAACATCTAGCTACATTTAGTGAGACAGGGAAGTGAATATTAGATTAGATTAGATTAGATTAGATTAGATTAGATTAGATTACTTACAGTGTGGAAACAGGCCCTTCGGCCTAACAAGTCCACACCGCCCCGCTGAAGCGCAACCCACCCATGCCCCTACATTTACCCCTTACCTAACACTACGGGCAATTTAGCATGGCCAATTCACCTGACCTGCACATCTTTGGACTGTGGGAGGAAACCGGAGCACCCGGAGGAAACCCACGCAGACACGGGGAGAACGTGCAATCTCCACACAGTCAGTCGCCTGAGGTGGGAATTGAACCTGGGTCTCTGGCGTTGCGAGGCAGCAGTGCTAACCACTGTGCCGCCATGCCGCCCACAAATGAGGCAAGTTGCAACATTAATAAGGCATTTAACAAGGTATAATCCCATCTATTTGACAACTTATCACTGCCTAGTAAGAAACTCACTTTGCTAATCAGTAAATGCATTGAAATGCTCCTGACATCGAGATAGGCTTCACCAGACATCTTGTCTGATTTTGCCACAGTCCGCATCACTCACTCCCCTTTAAGATACAGAATTCTTTCTGCATAGAGCTTTTCTTGTATTATAGCTCTTTGCAGTGTATTCTTTGTGTTTTTAAGCTTTTAAAGTAACCTTTCATCTGAGCAGCTTGTTTCCATTAGACTCAAAAAAAGACTCTCAATACTGCATCTACATTAAAGAAAGCTAACTAAGGATTGGCGAACAGAGAAGAACAGGCAATAAGAATAAATGACTTTTTCTGGTATTGACAGGTTATGACTAGTGGGATCAGTCTTGACCTCCAGCTGTTTACAATGATTTGGAGGTGGGGACCAGTGCAATATCTGTAAATTTGCAGGTGAAATGAAGTTAAGCAGGAATGAATGTTTAAAGTTGTAAAGCAGCTTCAGGAGGATTTGGACATGCTTAGTCAGTGGGCAAGAACATGGAATATAATGGGGAAAAATGTGAGGTTATCCATTTTGGTAGAAGAACAGATGAGCAGAGTATTTATTCAAAGGTGAGTGGTTGGAAATGGTGGACTTTCAACAGAACTGGAGGTGTCCTTAAAATATGTCACTGAAGGCCAATATGCATGTACAACAAGTATGAGGAATGAAATAGTAGCTTTTAAAGCAAGAGGATTTGAGTGTAGGTGTAGTGAAGATTACACCTGGAGTATTGTATACAATTTTGTTTTCTTACCTCAGGAAAGATATAATTTCCATAAGAGGAAGTACAACAAAAAAATCATCGAATTTGTTCCTGGGATGGGCAACATTGGGCAAATTGGACCTATCTTCACTTAAGTTTCAAAGAGATGATCATATTGAAATTTACAAAATACTTAAAAGGAGAGACAAGATGGATGCAGATATTTCCCATGGTTGGAATGTCTTGAATCAATGAATACAACTGAAAAATAATGGATATGTAATTTAGGACCAACATGAGAAGTGCTTTTCAAATCAAAGGATTGTGAATCTCTACAGTAAAGGGCTGTGAAAGCTCATTCTCTTCGTATCTATAAAATGGAAAATGATAGATTTATAAAGTATGTACTAACTTGCTGAATGGAAGGTTTGTTTTCAGACATTTTGTCACCATGACTATGTAACACCATCAGTGAGAGTCTCTGGTGAAGCAGAAGGTTAGTGGGATCTAAATCGATGTGTTTATTGATGGAGTTCCGGGTGGAATGCCATGCCTTGAGAAATTCTCATGTGTGTCTTTGATTTACTTGTCCTAGGATGTGTGTGTTGTTCTAGTCAAAATGGTGTCCTTCTTTGTATGTATGGAAACTAGTGATAGTGGGTCATGTCTTTTGGTTGCTCATTGGGGTTCATGTAGCCTGGTGGCAAGTTTCCTGCTTGTTTGTCCGATGTAGTGTTTTTTACAGTTCTTGCACGGTATTTTGTAAATTACATTAGTTTTGCTGGTGGTATCTCATGAATCCTTTAGGTTCATTAGTCACTGTTCAAGTGTGTTGGTAGGTTTGTGGACTATCACGATGCCAAGGTCTGAGTAGTCTGGAAGTCATTTCTGATATGTCTTTGATGTAAGGTAATGTGGCTATAGTTTTTGGTTGCGTTGCGTCAGTTTGTTTGGGTTTACATCTGAGGAATCGGCGGATTGTGTTTATTGGGTATCCGTGTTTCTTGAAAATGTTGTATAGGTATTTTTCTTCTGCTGTTTGTAGTCCTTGGGTGCTACAGTGTAATGCAGCTCGTTGAAATAATGTCTTGATGCAGCTCTGTTTGTGGGTGTTGCGAGATTGCTTCTTAAGTTAAATATTTGGTCTGTGTTTGTTGTTTTTCTGTAAATGCTGGTTTAAAACTCTCCGTTAACTGTACATTTAAGTATCATGTCTAGGAATGGGAGTCTGTTGTTATTCTCCTCCTCTTCAACTTCCATTACAAGACCTACAAACAAGTCAATGGAATACCCTTGGGATCACCAATATTAGGCTTCTTAGCAGACACAGTAAAGCAGAGACTCAAACAAAGAGCCATCCCCATGATCCAACCCATACTTTGGGTCTGCTACATGGATGACGCCTTTTGTCATTTCAAAAGGGAACAAATTAGAGGAAACCTACAATATCATCAACAACATCCTTACTGGCATAAATTTCACAAAAGAGGAGGAGAACAACAACAGCCTCCTCTTCCTGGATTTCACAGTGGAACGAACAGTTAATGGAGAACTTCAGGCCAACATCTATAGGAAAGCAACACACACACACCAGATATTTAACTACAGAAGCAATCATCCCAACACCCACAAACGGAGCTGCATCAGTACATTATTTGAATGGGCCGCAACACTGCAGCACCCAGGTACTTAAGCGGCAAAAGAAAAATACCTATACAGTGTATTCAAGAAAAATGGGTACCCAATAAACACAGTTCACCAATTCTTAAACAACAAACCAAAACAAGTAGAAATAACACACTCAGACACTCTAGCTACACTACCATATATCAAAGACAACTCGGAGATGACTATCAGACTACTCCGACCCCTTGTCATCATGGTAGCCCACAAACTTCGCAATACACTGAAACAGCTACTGATAAACCTGAAGGACCTTATACCAACAACCAGCAAAACGAATGTCATTTACAAAATACCATGCAAGGACTGTAACAAACACTACGTCGGACAGACAGGCAGAAAACGAGCCATCAGGATATACGAACACCAACTAGCCACCAAAAGACATGACCCACTATCACCTGTATCCTTACATACCGGACGAAGAAGGACACCACTTTGACTGGAACAACACACCCATCCTAGGATAGACTAAACAGAGACACACACAGGAATTCCTAGAGGCCTGGCATTCACACCGGAACTCCATCAATAAAGACATCAATTTGGATCCCATTTACCAACCTCTGAAAAAAATAACCATAAATGATATCACCCACCATAAGAGACCAAGACACATAAATAGAAAGCGGAACAGAACACCAACGCTTCACTAGAGGCTCATTGATGATGTTACTTAGCATGGTTACAGAACATCTGAAAACAAACCTGCCAGCTCAGCGAGCAAACTTACAACCTGAGTAAGTGTCCTATTTGTTTGCCTCTTCTACATGTTGCACCGTTGCACCTCTGTTCACAGGTACATTGGCCTTCAAAACCAACACAATTCAGAGATTACATTGAGAAGCTCAGAGAAATTTTAAACCAAATGCAGCCCAGATGTGGTGAGTAACTAGGCAATAAACTTCATTTCTGCGTCGGGTACACTGTGTTACAGTGGCCAATGACACAATACAATGCTCACATTCACGCTCAGTTAGTCACAGGTTTGTTTTCTATAATGTGAATTGTTTTGAAAGAATGTAGTTGTCTGAAGGAGGTGGACATCAATTGGCCATGTTCCTTACCTCAGTAAAAACAGTGAACTTTGCAATAAATGCAGCTAAAGTGTGTTTAATGATAGTTTTAAAAAAACCAAAAATATTAGCTCAGAATTCATGGTGTTCTTGTGGTTGCTAATATTCTGACAACTGAAATGCCTTCCTATTCAATACCTGCTGCACAGCTAACCTTTGTTTTGAAAGGAGAAGAACAACAGAAAACTTATTATTTTATACTGGAGATACACCATGGAATGTTAACCTGGGCACAATCTTGGAAAGGAACAAAAGTCTTTTTCACTATTGTTGAACAAGATTGATCAGCGTATAAATGAAGCCCTCTGTAGCCACACAGGCAGATGACAGGCAACATGAGTTCGACTGGGACAACACTACTATTATAGGACAAGCCAAACAGAGAACAGCCAGGGAATTCCTAGAGGCATGGCACTCATCCACAGATTCTATCCACAAACACATCGACCTGGACCCAATATACCGGCCACTACAGCGGACAGCTGGAACTGACAACCGGAAGTGGCAGAGACAAACCACTATAAATGCCGGAGGAAACAACACAGAAGCGCTTCACAGGAGGCTCCCAAGCACTGAGGATGTCACCTAGACAGGGGATGAAACGTCTGCAACACAAATTCCCAGCTCGGCGAACAGAACCACAACAACGAGCACCCGAGCTACAAATCTTCTCACAAACTTTGATCTATTAATTATCTTCAACAGATTGCTGATGTTTTGGTGCCAGGCTTATTGGAAATGTCTCTATGAGTTTACCAATCTACTGTCCTCTTAGAACCTTCGACCTCTGCCGTTGCCTTTGCTATACATCAGCCAGACAGCCCAAATATCTGCTTCCCATTGATTTGGTACAGACCAAAGCTGAGTCTTCTAGATTCAGAGCCTTGCCCATTTACAGCCTTCCACTGGATGGGGAATACTGCACAGCAACACTGGGATAGAAAAAGGCCCACAAACTCATATTTGTAGAAGGTTGACTTGTCACGTTTGATGTGGCATAGTAAATAGGCATAAGTGAGGACTGCAGATGCTGGAGTTTAGATTAGAGTGGTGCTGGAAAAGCACAGCAGGTCAGGCAGCATCCGAGGAGCAGGAAAATCAACGTCTCGGGCAAAAGCCCTTCATCAGGAAGGTTGGTCTGGAATACTTGTTTTGCAGGATCTTTTGTTATATTTTTGGAAATAAATGGATGCTGTGATGATTTGTGACAGAGAGAAAGTAGAGTCATAGAATTTTGACAGCACAGAAGAAATTGTGGCCCATCATCTTTTGGCCCATCATGTGATTAAACATCCATCTATACGAAATCTCATTTTTGCTGCAGCTTTATATGCAATGGCATTTCAAGTGCCCATCTCAATAGTTCTTAAATGTCTGAAGGGTTCCAGCTCTACCAATCTTTTAGGCAGTAAGTTCCACATACCCACAATTTTCTGGATGAAAATTAAATTCCTGAATCTCCTTTTAATCTCCTTCTCCTCAGCTTAAAACTGTGCACTTCCACTAAGGGGAAAACATTCTCTCAATCCGCCCTGTCTATACTCCTCAGAATTTTGTATACCTAATCAGATTCCCCACTTATCCTCTGCTCTAAGGAAAACAACATCAGCCTATCTAAGTACTCTTCATAGTTGAATCAATCCATTTCAGGCAACATTCTGTTAAGAAGTGGAACTCTTGATGAATAGGATATTGAGACTGTGTTATATTCAGACATGCTGATCATGAACAGCCTCAGTTAAAAAGCATTGTGTAGGTTTCCTCTTCCTTTCAATCTTCTTCTCAGTTGCTTGCTGTACACTAGTGGTGATTGCTATGTCTTCATAAGAGTGAGGTTGAGCTGAAAATGTGTTGCTGGAAAAGCGCAGCAGGTCAGGCAGCATCCAAGGAACAGGAGAATCGACATTTCGGGCATAAGCCCTTCTTCAGGAATGAGGAAAGTGTGTCCAGCAGGCTAAGATAAAAGGTAGGGAGGAGGGACTTGGGGGAGGGGCGTTGGAAATGCGATAGGTGGAA
>NC_057711.1:92690114-92719147 GCF_004010195.1 Chiloscyllium plagiosum
GGAAACTGGAGAAATCTGTGTTCATCCCTTGTGGTTGGAGGGTTCCTAGGCGGAAGATGAGGCGCTCTTCCTCCAACCGTCGTGTTGCTATGGTCTGGCGATGGAGGAGTCCAAGGACCTGCATGTCCTTGGTGGAGTGGGAGGGGGAGTTGAAGTGTTGAGCCACGGGCTGGTTGGGTTGGTTGGTCCGGGTGTCCCAGAGGTGTTCTCTGAAACTTTCCGCCTCCTCTATATTGGGCCTGTCTCCCCAATATAGAGGAGGCCAATATAGAGTGAGGTTGTGCAAAATGCAGCGGACCACAACAAGTCATAACACTTGTTTTTATGAGTGTGGCATAGCTGCTTCTAAGCATACAAGTGTAGCTCTTGTTACATTCTTGCTGTTCATCAGGAAGCCAATCATCATGGCAATGGCACATTCTCACTCCACCTGCTGCTCTGTCAAAAGAGTGTGCAATTATAGTCTCCTACTTGCATACAAAATATCAGTGAATTAAACAGCAGTGAATACCAAATATCACTTGCTCCAACATAGAAAGAAATACAATTACATTTAGATGGAATATTTTTTCCAAGAACACCAGATGTTCCAAGACACTCTGCAGCCACATTTTATAGTGTATACCACCATAACATGTAGGAAGTATAGCAAGAAGTTTCCACATAGCAGATTTCCACAAACACTGTAATAATGACTCAATAATCTCTTAGTTTTTCATGGTTATTAAGTGATCCCAGAACACCAAGGATAACTACCCTCTTCTTATTGAAGTAGAACTATTGATTAGTTTACATCCATCTGAAATGACAGCTTCAATTTAATGTGTCTCCTGAAAAATAACACTTTCAACAGTACAGTACTCAGTACTGCACAGGAGTGTCAGCCTTAGTTTTTTGGGTCAAACGCTGAAGTGGACCAGGAGCTTGTGAATCAGAGGCGAGAGTGCTAACAACTCATCCCTATCTGATGCTGACAAGGAAGCTGCTGCAGAGTTGAAGGCCTACTCTGTTCTTCTCAGTTTGTTATGCTTTTGTTTCTTTACCCTTTCAGATAGCATTACTGGGAGGAACAGTTTTGTACCCCATCTCTAAATACCCTTGACTGAAGTAACTGCTTGGTTCTTTCAGAGGGCAGTTAAGAATCTGTTGTATTGCTGTGATTCTGGAGTCATTGTATCCCAGACTGAATAAGGATGACATATGTCCTTCCCAGAAGGAATTTACTGAACCAGATTGACTTTTAAGATTATCAATGATAGTTGTGGTCACCATTTCTGAGACTAATTTTAGATTTAAGATTTATGAATTGAATTGTTGCCAGAAAATGTTGGATGTTGCCTGGATTGGAGTGTATTAGCTACAAGGAGAGGTTTGACAAACTTGGTTTGTTTTCACTTGTATGCCACAGGATGAGGGGTGACCTGATAGAAGTTCACAAAAACATAAAAGGCAAGAATAGAATGAAATGGTGGAGTCTTTTTCCCAGGTGGAAATGTCAATTACTAGGGAACATAGGTTTAAGGTAAAAAGGGGTAAGTTTAAAGGAGATGTGAGAGTCAAGTTTTTTTTTACACACAGTCCCTTGAATGCATTGCCAGAGGTAGTGGAGGCAGATGCAATAGCAATGTTTAGGAGGCATCGTGACAGATATATGAATAGACAGGGAATAGAGAGATATGGACCATGAATAGCCAAAAGGTTTTTAGTTTAGAAAGGCAAATTTTGTTGGCATATGTAAAGAGCATGAAAGCATGGGAAGGGTTAAAGCATGAAGACCAATGGCGATCTGTTACAAGGGGTCTGTGGAATGCTACACTAGTCAAAAGTTCACTGTGGCAGGATGGGGCCACTGTGGCAGGATGGGATGAGAATAGTGGAATGCTTCTACACCAATTAGCAGAGTCAGACTGAGGCTGAAAGGTTACTATGGCAGGCTGAGATAAAGTACTGTGAAGTTAGTAAAGTCAGTCTCGCCTATTAAATATCATCATGGCAGGTTGGGACAGCTCTTGACAATAAATATTTAGGACATGACATTAAATATTTAATTATTAGTTAGTAGAGTCAGCCTGCTTGAGACCCTTGACAGCAAAATATCTAATCATGACATTAGAATAATATTAAGTAGGGTCTGGGATGGAGGACCATTGTTGCAGAGGTGGCAGTAAAATACCTAATCGTAACATTAGAATAATATTAAGCAGAATGTAGGAAAAACCATAGTGGCAGAAGTAGAGAGATAATGGGAACGAACATCATTGGTTTATTATATAGCTGGAATAAGGTAATTCTGACTAACACAGTGGGCATGCTGATAAGCTAACAGAAACATGATAAAAAAAGGTATAAAGAGCCATGGACCCTGAGGTTCGGGGCCATTCAAGAATTTGCTTTCTGAGTGTCACGGCTTTTTGTTTGCAAATAAATGACCTACTCCTTGAAGAACTCTGCACATCTCCTGGTGATTCTCTACATTTTCTCCATGACAGGTGCAATCTTAGTGAGATAAAAGACCTGTTCCTGTGGTGTACTGTTCTTTGTTTCTGTCTTCCTGCCGTAGGTAGATTGCAGTGAGCTCCTCCTTAAAGAGATGGAGATGACACATGCACTGTTCTTCACTGAGGTCCAGGCTGGAGAATTGCCATTTGAAGAGCATGTGGGCTAAATGCACCCCCTCTCACCTCAAACCTCCTTCCTTTCAGAAGATTCTCTCCTCTGTGTCATCTCTGCTTATTGTCCCTGTCGTACTGCATGCAAGGGGAATAGATACTATTGCAATTTAACCAGATTAAAGTATTGTGAGCAGAGCCTTTGACATGAGAACAAAATCCTTCACCACACCTTGTTAATTTCAACTTTAAATCACAGTACAAACCAGCAAGTAATTTTACCAAATACAGCTACAGCCATTAGAACTCAATCAGCAGCTAACGTGAAAGTGGTTGTGATCCTTTTAAATAATATTGCTGGGACTTTCCTCTTGCTTCTGAACACAGGGTCAGCTGCAGAAGGTTAAGAGAAGGAACTAGCTGAAGTATTCAGATTGAAGGTTGCGCTGTTGAAACTTTCATCGGCATTTCATACTGACTTACATCATGAGCTGCCTCTCTACACTCAACTAGCACCTGCATAAATGACCTGCCCACTCATATTTAAGATGGCGGTGGAGTAGCAGTGCAGCGTATGGGCTCCTTAGCTCAGGAGCCCAGAGACTGTCTACTCTGTCTACTTTTAGCTTTCTTTCTTTCTTTTTTTAATGTTTCCAGATTGTAGTTATTATCAAAATTCATCTTACCTTCTTTTAACTGCTTCGGTGGAACGCTTCTCCTGGCCCAGTAATGAGGTGGCTTCCAGCAGCCTGGCATGGAGATCTCATCTCCTCATGGAGATCTACTTTGGTATCAGCTTCCAGGTATTCCAGCAGACCGGCAGGCGGTTTCATCCATGAGTAGTGGCCTCAGCCGACATGGTGATCTTCTGTAGAGGCTTTTGGCTCAATATTCCTGCAGCCTGGTGTGGTGATCTTATCCTGGCATGCTGTTTCTGTCCCAGAATGGCTGTCACCTGCCGGTTGCATTTTCCAGATATCCCATAGTCCATTAACTGAACTGTGATGAATGCTGTCTTAATGTTTTTTTTATTATTATGTATGACTTCTTTCATTAATATAGACCTTATGGTCAGGCAGCTTATAAAACTTCTCACTTTATTTTTCACGTAAAAGTAAGGTCAGCAACAGACGTATGTATATGCAGCATGAATGTCATTTCTGATACCAAGTAACACCTGTACTTCCAAAAATCTCATGCAATTGAATCCCAGTCCCTCCTAGAATTGTAAAAGTGAACTTGAACCTTTCAAGTTAGAATCAGGTTTCCAAAGCATTGGATAAGTGTGGAAAGTTTTGTGCACACAACTGTAGGTTATATACTTGGAGTAATTTGAAGTTGGCAGAACATCAACATTTTGATGTCACTACTTAGTCTCTCTCATATGCAGCATTCAGAAGTTACAGTGAACCAGTGGTGATTATTTTCTTTTTAGTCATTTAGGCTATTGTTGTACCTATTTCATTTAGTTAGAATCTGAAACAGTCCATTATTTTACTTTATAGAAGGTAATCAAAATTATAACACCAAGCACAACATCGAACATTGCTCAGTTTCATTGTTATTAAACTCCTGCATTTCAAAATATGTAAAAGATACAGTCATGTGTGTGATGAAGAACAGTGTTCAGACATGAGGGCCAAATCCTGCACAGAAGCCTTTTTGATTCAAGTCAGCTAAATGCAATAATGCAATTAACAGAATAGTATCAATCAAACACACACACACAGTGGCCAGTGTCTTCTGCACAGGTCTTTTGATTTTAACTGTATTTTAAAGTAACCAAACCTCAAACATACTGGAATGGAAAACTGAAAATCTGGCCCCTTTGGCACGCTCTGTTATTGGTAAATACCAAGGTTCTTAAAATTACATCAGAGTGAACAACTGCTAAATTCTTACTCCCTACTTTGGACACATTGCCTGCCCAACCAGGAGTGAGGAAAATCTCATTAGCTTTAGGCTATGATCATAAAACTAGAAGTTCTATAAGGGGAAAATAAAATGATTGAATTGGAGCAATAATGTATTTGGATAATTACTCTTGGTAAAGATGTGTTTGTGGATATATTTAATAAAGATATAAATTTTTAAATAGAAATAGATAATGCTAACAAAGACATATGTATCAGATTGTTTGTCTTGTATCAGGACAAGACTATCAAATTCTGAAGCAGCAATAATTTATATAGCATGAGAAATTGGTGCCAATTGATTGGTCGGTCAATTTAGTTTGGTTGAAGTATTGCTGTGGAAAAAGAACATGTCCAGTATTGTGCCCTTTTTGAAGTGTGTGTGTTTGAGGGGATAGCATTATCCTCAGTACATTCTCTGTGGCAATATTTTAACTAATCAGAGTTAACTTGCTGACCAACCAACACCCTTTTCTCAAGCAGTATAACTTCAAGTTTGGAATTCTTTTATCTCTCCAAATAACTGCAAGACAAAAAGCTTCAACAAGCTGTGCTTTTTCAGCAATATGTATTGTCATATATTTGTTCTATGATATATACAATAGTAACAATAAAATCACCATAGTCCGACTGGATCATAGTGCTGCTCTCTTATTAGAGATAGCTGGTGGTTGGTAGTGGTTTAATTGAAGGGTCACCATACCTCAGATGAGGGGAGAGGTTGAGAAGGAGAGTCCTTCATGGCAACCTTAGCTGGCCCAGAAATTAAACCCATGCTGCTGGTCTCACCCTGCAACACAAACCAGCAATCCAGTCAACCAAGAAAACTGGCTTATAATATGTTTGAAATTGGTTACTTTGTTGAAGTCTGAAGTTTGTTACTTCAGTGGAGGATAGCAGACAAACATGTGAGCCAAACAATCCTCTTAGCTGAAAGGGAGGACAATAGCAAGAGTCATAGTTTTAAAGTAATTAAAAGAAGGATTGGAGGTGAGTCAAAAATAATGTTTTGATCTCTAGAACTAACTAGCTGAAAGGGAAATTGATGCAAAAAATAAACCCTCGCATTTCAGATGTAGTTGTATAAGCACTTGAAGTGTCATAACCTACAAAGGGGATGAACCAAGAACTGGAAAGTGACTTAGAGTAGATAGCACTTCCTTGACTAGCAAGGATATAGGGGAGAAAATCTGTGTCTTAAATTTTCTGTTTCTAAAAGGAGAAAACCAAGTTAAATGCAAATTGCTTCACAAGCTTTTGTTATTCACTTGGGAAGGAATGGAAGATGGTCCTCTTGAAGGGCTCACAGTCTATTTGATGCTGGTAGACCCATTATGCTGATAGGGAGGAAGTTCCAGGATTATGACCAAGCAACAGCGATGTTGTTCAAAGTTAGGATGGTGTGTGACCGGGAGGGGAACTTGCAGGTAGTGGTATTCCAGCCCAACTGCAAGAGAACAGTATTCTGGAAGTAAATGCAAACTCGGGTTCTACCCTACCCATATGATGCTCAACTTAACAATTGGAGACTGCAAGATTTTAAAGTCAGGAAAAGATAGTTAAATGGCAGTAGTGCTTGGCATCGTTCTTTTAAAGCAGAAAGACAATATGTCATTGGATAAAACAACCAAAATAAAGAAAATATGCCTGAAAATGAAAGTTTTACAAATGTGCATCCTTCAACCCTGTCTACTCCACAGATCATAATCCACAATGATTTCACGTCTATTTCAAGAGTTGAAAGATTTTTTGAATCAATCACAATGGTCCTCTCTCTTGGGCTGAGAAATGCACACCGTGCAGTGACATTGTTACAAGTTATATAATCAGTGCCCATATAAAATGTATTTAGCACAGTACAGTGGTAGATAGCTATGCAGTAACTGCTGACGATTTGTGCTTCGTTACATACTACAAGGTTGGCAGTTTTAAAAAAAAGTTTGTAAATTATAGTAAAAGTTGAGACCTTGAAATCAAAATCATAACTTCCAAATATGTGAATGATACTAAGATAAGGCAGATATTCACCACTGAGGACAAATATAGCAAATTAGAAGTCAACAATAGTTACCTGTAACTTCTGAAAGCTACAGGTGTAAGTAATGGAGTAAGTAAGCACCGGGCTTTATCTCCAGCTTCAAATTAATCGCATTCCGAGAGAGAGAAATAGAGATGCTACCTAAAGTTGGTTTAGATTAGATTAGATTAGATTGCTTACAGTGTGGAAACAGGCCCTTCGGCCCAACAAGTCCACACCGCCCCGCCGAAGCGCAACCCACCCATACCCCTACATTTACCCCTTACCTAACACTACGGGCAATTTAGCATGGCCAATTCACCTGACCCTGCACATCTTTGGACTGTGGGAGGAAACCAGAGCACCCGGAGGAAACCCACGCAGACACGGGGAGAACATGCAAACTCCACACAGAGAGTCGCCTGAGGCGGGAATTGAACCCGGGTCTCTGGCGCTGTGAGGCAGCAGTGCTAACCACTGTGCCACGATGCCGCCATGTGTGCACAAAACTTTCCTCAACTTAGTAATGATTATGAGATCTGATTCTAACTGGTCAATTTCAGATGTAGTTTGACTTGTAATCTCTTAGAGAAACTAGAATTTAAGATTTAATTGCATAACATTATATTTTTGTCACAACATGTTTCAAAATGATGTCCATGCTGTATACGTGTACATCTGGATGGCATTTTGTGCAGGTCATTAATGCAGGTGATAGTTGAGTGTACTTAACATACACAGAGAGGAAGCAATGCCGTAGTCATAATATCACTGGGTGAGGAATTCAGAACCCCAGGCTAATGTTCTGGGGACATGGTTTCAAATTCCACTCAAGCTTATGGTGAACTAATATCTGGCATTAAAAGTTTTCCTAATGGGCTTCACTTCACTTCACTTCACCTGACAAAGGAGCAGCGCTCCAAAAGCTTGTGATTTGAAAGCTATTGGACTATAACCTGGTGTGGTGTGACTTCTGAATTTGTCCACCTCTGTCCAATAATAACACTTTAATATTTTGGCTGTTTGGGCAATTATGGGGGCAGAGTCAGTGCACCAACATCCCATGAACAGATTAAAAAAGAGATGTTGAAAACTTGCAGATAACTGGTAAGAGTATTGCAATAAGGATGTATAGGGTACATATTTTCACAAGAAAGTTAAAGATACCACATATTAATGTAAAAATAAGAATCAAATAGGATACAAGTGCAAAGGGTGTGCAAATGAACAAATTACAAAGTTATGCAGGTCAATAAGGTCATAATGAAAGCAATCTTAGCACTAGAGTAGTCCTGAAAAAAAAACATGTACGTAAACCCGCATAGACCACTCAAAGTATTCTGAATACTACAGTTGCCACATTACTATAAAAAACAGAGGCACTGAAGAGTGCACAAAAAAGATTGAATATGATGATCTCAGTTCTGTAGCATCAACAAAATGTGGAACAGCGTTTCCCAAATATTTCCAACTGTAATCTCAACCATGAGAGGTGTGAAGCAGCTGAGGGTGGGTGACTGTTAGAGGAGGAATGCAGCCGTTACACCTTGTTCAAGCTCAACAGCATCCATCGTAGCCTCAGAGCTCACAGTTGTGAGGGCTTATCCAAGAAGGAAGTATTTAAAATTATGAAAGACTTTGAAAGTGTTTCTGCCCTCAGTAATATCATGTACTACAAGGCATGCAGGCCACTCATGATCCTAACTTGTCTTTCCTGCTGCCCACTGGCCTCCTCTCCTACTAAATGACATTCTGCTCACTGCCTCTCAAAAAACTGCTTGCTCCCTGCCCTTCCACACTCACCAATCATCTGATTTCCCACTCTTCTCCACTCATACACTCTTTCCAAATCTTTGGGTCAACAAGCCTATACGTACATACTAATTGCCACTTGAGGATTAAGAAGTTAGGAAGGCCATCGACAGGCCATCTCATCAGGCCCTTCAGCCCAACAAGTCCACATCGATCCTCTAAAGAGAATCCCACCCAAACCCTTTACCCATTACTCTACATTTACCCCTGAGTAATGCACCGAACCTACACATCCCTGAACACTATGGGCAAGTTAGGATGGCCAATTCATCTAACCTACACATCTTTGGATTGTGGGAGGAAACCAGAGCACCCAGAAGAAGCCCACACAGACACAGGGAGAATGTACAAACTCCATGCAGACGGTCCCCTGAGCCTGGAATCGAACCCAGGTCCCTGGCATTGTGAGGCAGCAGTGCTACCACTAAGCTGCCAAGCTGCCCGTTTAGACAGCTGAAGTTCTACTTCTCTAAGATTATGGTTCAGTGTGGGCTTGTTGGGCCAAATGACCTGTTTCCACACTATAGGGATTCTATGATCAGAGAGGAACTTCACTGCAGATCAAATGCCATAAGAGTGTTTTCTGCTAACGTGACTATACAGCATAACTTTTATAAAGTGCATTACTAATTTGTTCCTCCGATCTCGCAGCTGGTCTCAAGATTTAATTTCTAGCTCCCGACCTCTTTCCAATAGGCCATTCCACAATTTTTTTAGAAGTATGATGTAGAAGGAATGGCACGAGCTGTGATGTGACATGAATGAATAACTAAACATTCAGTGTCTCAAACACTCAATGTTGAAATAAAGAGCACATGGGCAAGGTATTGCTAGCACCCAAGGAACCATATGCCAGCATAAATTAGCATGTTTAAGAAAGGAAATTTAAAAAACGTTCCTGAATTCCATGTCTCCGTATTTCAACAGCTATTCACTCTGTGAATCTCTTTGACACATTTTGACACATAAATCTCCCTCAGCTCCAGTGCTACTTCATTTTGCAAATGATTCTATCCAGTCAGGTATCAGCTTCTTTCTTTCAAAACTGCTATCATTGTCTTTTCCTCAAAACCTATCTTGAGTCTGACTGTTCTTAAAAATGCTGTCACCATTGCCAACTTTTCTTTCTGCACAAAAGTCAATCAAAGTATTGCCTTCAGATCTGTAACATCTCCAAGTCTCTTTTTGGTTTTCTTTCATTTGATATTAATCTTCTTCAGCAAAATTATGAGCAACACAGCCTGTGTCCATAGCCTGAGCTTTCATTCCCAAATCAGGACAATTCCTCATCTGTGAATCCAGGCTGGAAGACAATGCCCTGGAAACTGATTTTCATTCTGAGGAGACTGGACTCTCTGGGATTCAGGCCAAGCAATCCCTGAATGGCTTCAGAGATGGTTGAGTGCAGGAGCAATCTGTGCCTCTAAAACAGCCCTTCAGCCCTAATCTCTCATACTCAATTTGCCAATCAATGCCAACTCATGCCCCTACCTATATTCCCAATAGCGCGACCTAGTCACCATGCTATCATATCCCTCTGAACATCAATGTCTCTTTATAGCCCTTACACCAATTTATATTTCTCAATCCAACAAACTTTGGGCTTACACCTATGGTAAAAAACACATCCAGTATTCATCATTAGAAAACCTCAGGCTCCAAGCTGAGTTTAAACAAAATAAAGTGTCAATAAAGGGATTACCTTTTTTTCAAATTGTTAATTAAAAATCGATCAGCAATATTTAATTTGTTTTAGTAACTTATAGAAACAAGCATGGAAATCATAGTCCCAGTTTAGCACAACTTTAACGACAAGGAACTTTCAATTGAATGGTGAAATGGGAGGTGCCATATAATGGAAGATTGTGAAATTAGCCATGAAATCAAATCAGTTAGCATGCATTCAGTAAAGATATGGTAATTGACAAAGTGAAATAACAAACTATTTTAACAAAAAAACAAAATAACTGTAGATACAAAGAAAGAACAAAGAAAACTTACAGCACAGGAACAGGCCCTTCAGCCCTCCAAGCCTGAGCCGATCCAAATGTACTGTCTAAACCTGTCGGTCAATTCCTAAGCATTTGTATCCCTCTGCTCCCCACCTATTCATGCATCTGTCCAGAGGCATCTTAAATGAATCTACCGTGCCTGCCTCTACCACCTCTGCTGGCAACGCATTCCAAACGCCCACCACCCTCTGTGTGAAGTACTTGCCGTGTGTATCCCCTTTAAACTTTCCACCTCTCACCTTGAAAGCATGACCACTCATTATTGAATCCTTCACCCTGGGAAAAAGCTTGCCTCTGTCCACTCTGTCTATACCCTTCATGATTTTGTAAACCTCAATCAGGTCCTCCCTCAATCTCCTTTTTTCTAGTGAAAATAAACCTAACCTACTCAACCTCTCTTCATAGCTAGCACATAGAACATAGAAGAATACAGCACAGTACAGGCCCTTTGGCCCTCGATGTTGCGCCGATCCAAGCCCACCTAACCTATACTAACCCACTATCCTCCATATACCTATCCAATGCCCGCTTAAATGCCCATAAAGAGGGAGAGTCCACCACTGCTACTGGCAGGGCATTCCATGAACTTACGACTCGCTGAGTGAAGAACCTACCCCTAACTTCAGTCCTATATCTACCCCCCCTTAATTTAAAGCTATGCACCCTTGTAATACCCGACTCCATACGCGGGAAAAGGTTCACACTGTCAACCCTATCTAACCCCCTAATCATCTTGTACACCTCAATCAAGTCACCCCTAAACCGTCTTTTCTCTAATGAAAACAGCCCCAAGTGTCTCAGTCTATCCTCATACGATCTTCCTTCCATACCAGGCAACATCCTGGTAAACCTCCTCTGCACCCGTTCCAGTGCCTCCACATCCTTCCTATAGTATGGCAACCAAAACTGCACACAATATTCCAGATGCGGCCGCACCAGAGTCTTATACAACTGCATCATGACCTCAGGACTCCGGAACCCAATTCCTCTACCAATAAAAGCCAATAAAATGAAATTCTATGAGCTGAAAAAGAAACTCTTGATATTTACTGACATTTTTAATAATATAATACACAATTATTTAAATTAAAGCTGTCCAGAAAAGTAATCAATGCTAATCAAGCATAATTTCCCATTGAAGCCGAACAAATTCATTCACAGCCATTCGCAGTTCTTTTGGGAGCCAGTAGAGTCATAATGGGTCAAATAGCTTCTTTCTGTACTGTAAAATTTGATATTTCTATGTTTCTGATCACTATGTCACAAGAACCCTCCTTTCCAGGATAAAACAGGCTGGTTGATTGGCACCACATCCACCAGCATTCACCCCCTCCACTACAAAAGCTAAGTAGCAGCAGTGTGTACCATCTATAAATACATTGCAAAAATTCACCAAGACTCCTTAGTCGCCATCTTCTAAATCCGCAGCCGTTCCTGTCTAGAAGGACCAGTGCATGCGAGTACCATCATCTGCAAGTTTCCCTTCAAGACATTCACCATCCTGGCTTGGAAATATAATGTTGTTCCTTTAGTGTCACTGGTTAAAAATCCTGGAGCTCCCTCCACATCATATTGTGGGTCTACTTTCCCTAATGAATCACAATGGTTCAAGGAAGCTCACCACCATCTTCTCCAGGACAACTTTGAATAGGCAATAAACGCTGTTGCAGACAATGAAGAAAACAAAGTGGCACAAAATCCAACATGTTTGTGCTATTTTCAAATGTAATGACTCTGTAACCTTGTACTTGCCTAATAATAAGTGCAGAGATAGGTTTAGGAACTTATAACCATATGGCTAACAATGTTGCTCTTCAATCATTTACTTTTTTTTTCTTGCACAGACTGTGTTCACTTCCCTCACACCTCAGGCATGCAGCTATTTGCAATAAGATCATTTTAAGTGAGTTGGCACACATTGCTTGAGCTGGTAGCCTGTTCCGTATGTTAACAAGCCTCATGCGTAAAGAAACTACTCCTTTTAAGTACTTAGCTGTAAGCATCTTTGGTTTTTACTGTGAAGAAGCATATGCCAATTTACATTTACACAGCCTGCAGAGAACATTTAGTTCAAGTCAGGATACTTAAAACAGGATTCAAACTTTTAAAATTTGTGAATACTTGAATTAATTAACATACCTTCTATAGGAAGGATGTTATCAAACTTGAGAGGGTGCAGAAAAGGTTTACAAGGATGTTGCTAGTACTGGAGGGTTTGAGCTATAGGGAGAGGTTGAATAGGCTGGGGCTTTTTTCCGCTGGAACATTAAAGACTGAGGAGTGACCTTATCAAAGTTTATAAAATCATGAGGGGCATGCATTTGATGAATAGCAAAGATCTTTTTCCTCGGGTAGGAGAGTCCAAAATTAGAAGGCATAGGTCTAAGGTGAGAGTGGAAAGATTTTAAAAGGACCTGAGGTGTAACTTTTTCATCCAGAGGACAGTGCCTGTATGGAAGGAACTGCCAGAGGAATTAGTGAAGGCTGGTACAATTACCACATTTAAAAGGCATCTGGACATGTACATGAATAGGAAGGATCTAGAGGGATACCAGCCAAATGGTGGCAAATGGGACTAGGTCAGATTTGAACGTCTGGTCTACATGGATGAGTTGGACCAAAAGGTCTCTTTCTGTGTTGTATGATTTCATGATCCACCTGAATGGGTAGGTTTACATTCACAATTTGAGTTGCAGACTGAGATATCCCGTTCTGAAGATCTAAAGGATTGGCTCAAGCATCCCTGGCATTTAGTAGTTGCCCCTTGAACAAGTTCCACATATCATTTACACTCTTGCCTTGGAGTCTACTTTTCCAAGCCACACATCCTAAGTCATGCCTCACCGCATCATAATTTCCCTGACCCCAGCTATAACTCTTGCCCTGTAGTACACATTTATCCCTCTCCATCACGAGAGTAAAAATCACTGAATTATGGTCACTATCCCCAAAGTGCTCACCTACCTTTAATTCTAATACCTGGCCTGGTTCGTTACCCAGAACCAAATCCAGTATGGCCTCACTTCTTGTTGGCCTGTCTACATATTGTGTCAGGAAACTCTCCTGCACACATTGAACAAACACTGACCCATCTAACGAACTTGAGCTATAGCTTTCCCAATCAATATCAGGAAAGTTAAAGTCCCCCATAACAACCACCCTATTACTTTCTCTCTTCTCTTGCATCATCCTCGCAATCCTTTCTTCTACGTTTCTAGGACTATTAGGAGGCCTGTAAAACACTCCTAACAGGGTGAGCTCACCTTTCCTATTCCTAACCTCAGCCCAAACTACCTCGGATGGCAAGTCCTCATCCATCGTCCTTTCCACCGCTGTAATACTATCTTTGACAAGCAATGCCACACCTCCCCCTCTTTTTCCCCCACCTCTCTCCCTACTAAAACATTTAAATCCTGGAACCCGCAACTGCCAATCCTGTCCCTGTTCTAGCCATGTCTCCGTAATAGCCACAACATCGAAGTCCCAGGTACCAACCCACGCTGCAAGTTCACCTACCTTATTTCGTATACTTCTTGCATTGAAGTATACACACTTCAAGCCACTTTCCTGTTTACAGACACCCTCCTTGGAAATTGATGCCATGTTCCTAACCTCCCTACACTCCAGGCCCTGCACCCTGAAGCTACAATCTGGGTTCCCATGCCCCTGCAGAGCACCTTCCATACCAGACAACATCCTCGTATACCTTCTCTTGCACCCTCTCCAAAGCATCCAGATCCTTTTGGTAACATGACGACCAGAACTGTACCCAGTCTTCTAAATGCGGCTGAACCAATGTCTTGTACAATTTTAACATGACTTGCCAGCTCTTATTCTCAATACCCTGTCCAATGAAGGCAAGCATGCTCTCTGCCTTCTTGACCACTCTATCCACCTGTACAGCAACCTTCAGGATACAATGGACCTGCACTCCCAGATCTCTCTGCCCATCAACTTTTCCCAAGGCAATTCCATTCATTGTATAATTCGTTCTAGAATTAGTCTTGCCTAAATACATCACCTCACATTTGTCTGGATTGAAAGCCATCTGCCACCTCTCCGCCCAACTCTCCAGTCTATCTATATCCTCCTGTATTCTCTGACAGTCCCTTATGCTTTCTGCTACTCCACCAATCTTTGTGTCATCTGCAAACTTGCTGATCATACCAACAGTGCCCTCTTCTAGATCATTTATGTATATTACAAACAATACTGACCCCTGTGGAACACCACTGGTCACCTTTCTCCATTTCGAGAAACTCCCTTCAATTACTACTCTCTGTCTCCTGATGCTTAACCAGTTCTTTATCCACCTCACTAGAACACCCTGCACACCACATAATTTCACTTTCTCCATTAGTCTACAATGGAAAACCTTATCAAACGCCTTACTAAAGTCCATGTATATGACATCAACAGCCCTTCCTTCATCTAACAACTTGGTCACTTCCTTGAAGGACTCTATTAAGTTGGTAAGGCACGATCTCCCCCACACAAAACCATGTTGCCTATCACTGATAAGCCCGTTCTTTTATAAATATAAATAGATCCTATCTCTCAGTACCCTCTCCAGCAACTTTCCCACCACCGACGTCAGGCTCACTGGTCTGTAGTTACCCGGAATATCCCTTCTACCCTTCTTGTACAGGGGGACAATATGAGCAACCTTCCAGTCCACCAGCACCTCACCTGTATTTAAGGATGCCACAAAGACATCTGACAGGGCCCCAGCTATTTCCTCTCTCACCTCCCTCAGCAACCTGGGATAGATCCCATCCAGTCCTGGGGATTTGTCCACCTTAATAACCTCTAGCATACCCATCACACATCTCCTGAAGAAGGGCTTATGCCCAAAACGTCGATTCTCCTGTTCCTTGGATGCTGCCTGACCTGCTGCGCTTTTCCAGCAACACATTTTCAGCCCATCACACATCTTCCCTACTTATGCCAACGTGATCCAGACTAATCAAACTTCTATCTCTAATCTCAACATTCATTATGTTCCTCTCCTCAGTGAACACTGATGCAAAGTAATCATTCAGAATCTCACTCATTCTCTCAGGTTCGGCACACAGCCTTCCTTCATTATCTTTACGTGCACCAATCCTTTCTCTAGTTACCTGCTTCCTTCTTATATAAGGATAAAATGTTTTGGGATTCTCCTTTATTCTGCTTGCTAAAGCTATTTCATGACCCCTTTTAACCCGCTTGATTCCTTCTTTAAGACTTGTCCTACTCTTCCGATATTCCTCCAGGGCCTGTTCTGTTCTTAGCTGCATAGACCTTGTGTACACTTCCCCTTTCCTCTTGGCTAGTCATACAATTTCTCCTGTCATCCATGGTTCACGAATCTTGCCCTTCCTATCCTTTGCCTTCAACGGGACATGCCTACACTGTACTACCATTGACCTATCTTTGAAAGCCTCCCACATCTCAAATGTGGACTTCCCTTCAAATAGCTGTGTCCAATCCACATTTCTCAGCTCCTGCCTAATTTTGATATAATTGGCCTTGGCCCAGTTTAGTACTCTTCCCTTAGAACCACTCTCTTCTTTATCTACGAGCATTCTAAAACTTACAGAATTGTGGTCACTGTTCCTAAAGAAATCCCCCACCGCAACTTCTACCACTTATCCTGACTCGTTCCCCAGTACCAGGTCCAATACGGCCCTTTCCCTCGTCAGACTGTTGACATACTGCTTCGTACAAATTCTACTCCATCCAGACCTCTGACGCTAAATGTATCCCAGTCAATGTTGGGAAAATTAATATCTCCCATCACCACTACCCTATTGCCTCTACATCTATTTATAATCTATTTATCTATTTGTTCTTCTACCTCACGCTCACTGTTGAGAGGTCTGCAATTCAGCTCCAACAAAGTAACTGCATCCTTCTTATTTCCCAGCTCCACCATAATGCCTCACTACCCAAGTCCTCCATAATGTCCTCCTTTAGCACAGTCATGATATCGTCCCTGACCAGCAATGCAACTCCACCCACTCTTTTATTTCCCTCCCTGTTCTGTCTGAAGTGTCTATATCCTGCAACATTTAGTTGCCTATCATCATGCCCTTCCTTCAATTAAGTCTCTGTGATGGCAATAATGTCATACTCCCAGGCACCAATTCAAACCCTAAGTTCATCTGACTTACACACTATACTCCTTGCATTAAAGTAGATGCATTTCAAGCCACCAGTTCTTTTGCACTCACCTGCTCTCTGCCTATTCTTCCCTTTATTAATGTTATCTTCATAATTCTTACAGTCTCCAATCTCCACCTTGCTGTCTACTTGTTTTCTCCTCTGGTTCCCAGTCCCCTGCCACATTCGTTTAAAACCTCCCAAATGGCAGTAGCAAAAACTCCCCCAAGGACATTGGTTCCGGTCTGGTTCACATGTAGACCATCCCTTTTGTAATATTCCCACCTTCCCCAGAACCGATCCCAATGTCCAACAAATCTGAACCCCTCCCTCCTAAACCATCTCTCAAGCCACGTGTTCATCCTGCCTATTTTTTTCATTTCTACGCTGGCTAGCACATGGTAGTAATCCCGAGCTCACTACCTTTGAGGTCCTCCCCTTTAACATCTCTCCTAGCTCCCTGGATTCTTCTTTCAGGACCTCATCTCACTTTCTACTTATATCATTGGTGCCTATATGCACCAAGACAACTGGCTATTCATCCTTCCCTTTTAGAATGCTGTGCAGCCAATCGGTGACATCCCTGACCCGAGCACCTGGGAGGCAACATACCATCCGGGAATCCAATTTTCGGCCACAGAACCAGCTATCTACTCCCCTCACAATGACTATGGCCCTACAAGTCTTTTTCCCGCCCTTCTGAACAGCAGTGCCCGCCACGGTGCCATGATCTTGACAACTGCTGCCCTCCCCTGGTGAGCCATCTCCCCCAACAGTATCTAAAACGGTATACCTGTTTTGGAAGGAGATGACCGCAGGGGACACCTGCACTGCCTTCCTACTCTTTTTCTGTCTTTTGGTCACCCATTCACTATCTCCCTCAGCAATCCTAACCTGCAGTGTGACCAGTTCACCAAATGTGCTATCCATGACCTCCTCAGCATCGCGGATGCTCCACAGTGATTCCATCCGCAGCTCCAGAGCCATCATGCGGTCAAACAACGGCTGCAGCTAGACACACTTCTTGCAAGTGTAAATCAGAAATAAAAACAAAAAGTGGAAAAGCTCAGCAGGTCTGGCAGCATCTATGGAGAGAAATCACAGTTTACGCTTCAAGTCCAGTGACCCTTCAAAATGGATTTTCTGAGAAGCCACTTTAATATTTCAGAAACATTTTTAAAATACTTACAAGATTAAGTGTTTTCATTGTTTTTACAGCTGGAACTGTCATTAACATATATCAACAAGTTTATTACACACATTCATTGGCATTTCTCATGATCCAAAAGAATACCTTACCTCTCCCAAAGCACCAGCCCTCCCCAAAGCTGCCTTGGGAACACATCTCAGGTATTCAAACAAATTTGCAGAAAGTCAGAACTACCAGGTCTAATAAGCTGTGCACATACATGGTTTGCTAAACTCAGAATGTATGTATTATAATTAACCTCTGCCTCAGACTGATTTTCCTTCATTAATGTTATAAAATAAATTGTCAATGCCTGGAAGATTGCTTAGGAAAACAATCAAAACAAGAGATGGCATGAGATTTTGAGTATAATTTTGATCTAAACTAAATTATGTAACTTAACATTTAGTAGTTTATTTGGACACTGTATAATAAGCTAGCTGTTGCTCATCAAAAACGAGAAAGTCTCCCAAGGGAATAAAGGACGTGCATCAGTTCATAAAGGATATTTTTCACTTTTTCAAGATGGATTACATTCATACACTGTTTCTGCCATATAATTTGGCTTTTTCATATTAATTAACTATAACAAAATGATGAAAATAAAATAAATAGCATTTATGTAGCTTATTTGTTGCAACAAAACCTCCAAAAGGAGCCTCAGAAGATTAATATCAATCAAAATCAGAGCAATGAGCCACAGAAAATATCTGGATGGGATATCAGAAGCTTGACGAAACAAGGGTGACATGGTGGCTGAGTGGTTGGCACTGTTGCCTCACAGCGCCAGGGACGTGGGTCTGATTCCAGCCTTGGGTGACTATGTGGAGTTTGCACATTTCCCCTGTGTCTGCATGGGTTTTCTCTGGGTGCTCTGGTTTCCTCCCACAATCCAAAGGGCCTGTTTCCACACTGTAGGAATTCTAATTCTAAATAGTATCAAGGTACACATTAAAGGGTATGGGGCACTAAGTGGCAGAGAAGTTTAGGGATTAAAATTTGAGAGCAGAGAATTTAGTCAACTGACAACATGGTTGCCCCAATAAAGGTGCTATTAAAAATGTGCATATTTGCGTTTTCTTTAAACTTTTCATGAAAGATGGACACCATGGGTTCGATCAGCATTTATTGTCTGTCCTTGATTGCCTGGAGAAGGTGATGGCTTACTTCAACTGCCAAGATGGGAAATGGCCACAAGAACTTTGGAACAGTCACACCTAGAGCAATGTTCCCTGCATTTTCTTTTTCACTAATGTGCAGAATGAGTTATGTTACGGATGTCGATATCAATGTGAGTTTATGAATCATAGGAAGTACTTATATACAGTATATCCTTTTATAAATTTATCACACGTAATAGATGAAGACAGAATATCCCCCAGTCATTGGCACGATAACACACTAATCCATAAATTACTAGTTACAGAATTCAATTTTAAATTAACCACGGAGCATTTAAAACTTATGATGACTTGGTTTTAAGTTCAGTATCATAGCTGGTGCACTCATGCATGAGAGGAGCACTTGTTAGTTTTTATCTTACAGCTTGTATTTTAATCATTTGACAGAAGAAAAAGATGATTTGTTGGGGTGAAGGGCCTGCTTCCACACTGTAAGTAATCTAATCTAATCATGAATATATAATGATAGTTCACATCAAGACAAGGGTCTTGACAAGTTGGAAGCACAAGTCACTAGAATGTGGTATACTGGGGATACTTGGGCCTTGGAGATATATAGGAGAAAGTGAAGACTGCAGATGCTGGAGATCAGAGTTGAGGCTGGAGTGGTGGAAAAATACAGCAGGTCAGGCAGCATCCAAGGAACAGGAGAATTGACATTTCGGGCAAGAGCCCTTCATCAGGAATGAGGCTTTGAGCTGAGGGGTTGGAGACATAAATGAAAGGGGTATGGGGTTATGGGGGAGGTGGCTGAGAGTGCGATAGGTAGACAGAGGTAAGGGTAATGGTGATAGGTAAGAGAGGATAGGTGGGAAAGAAGATGGACAGCTAGGACAGGTCATGAGGGCAGTTCCATGTTGGAAAGTTGGAACTGGGATAAGATGGGGGGAGGGGAAATGAGGAAACTGATGAAATCCACATTGATGCCGTGTGTTTGGAGGGTTCCAAGGCGGAAGGCAGAGCGTTCTTCCTCCAGGTGTTGGGTGGTGAGGGTGTGGCGATGGAGGAGGCCCAGAACCTGCATGTCCTTGGCGGAGTGGGAGGGGGAGTTGAAGTGTTTGGCCACGGAGCGGTGGGGTTGGTTGGTGCGGATGTCCCGGATATGTTCTCTGAAGCACTCTCCAAGCGTTTTGCAGAAACTCAAGATCTCAAAATTCATAGTGAAATCTGTGATTGTCAGGAGTGGAAAACTACGGTCACCAATGAAAAAACAGTTCACGAAACCAGAACATTCTCAAATAACGAAAAGGAATGAACAGTACAATTGAGCTCAATGAGATAAATATAAATGACATGGATGAAGATGTTGGTGGGTTTGCAGATGATATAAAGATCAGTGCTGTTGTGGATA
Organism: Chiloscyllium plagiosum; assembly: GCF_004010195.1. NCBI lineage: Eukaryota > Metazoa > Chordata > Chondrichthyes > Orectolobiformes > Hemiscylliidae > Chiloscyllium > Chiloscyllium plagiosum. Next base: position 92,710,343 of record NC_057711.1, read on the forward strand.
GTGTAGAAGGTTGTTAAACGATACAGCGGAATATAGATCAGTTGCAAATATAGGCTGAGAAATGGCAGATCACGGGTAAGTGTGAGGTGCTGTACAATTGGAGATCAAATGCTAAGAAAAAGTATACAGTTAACGGCAGGATCCTGAATAACATTGATGTAAGGAGGGATCTTGGGGTTCAAGACCATAGCTCCCTAAAAGTCGCCATGCAAGTAGATAGGGTGGTAAAGAAGGTGTATGGCATGCTTGCCTTTATTGGTCAGGGATACAAAAGTCAGTGTGTCATGTTGCAGCTTTAAAAGACTTTGGTTAGGCCACACTCAGATTTTTGCATTCAACTCTAGTTGCCACATTACATGAAGTATGTGGAGGCTGTGGACAGGGTACGGAAAAGGTTTACCAGGATGCTGCCTGAATTAGAGGGTGTGACCTTTAAGGAGAGGCTAGAAAAACTTGGGTTGTTTTCTCTGGAGCAGCAGAGGCAGAGGGGATAGAAATCTATAAAGTTATGGGAAGCATAGATAGGGTTGATGGTCAGAATCTTTTTCCCAAAATTGATATATCTAAAACGAGGAAGCCTGCATTTAAGGTGAGGAGGACAAGAGAATCTGGAACATGCTGCCAGGGGTAGTGGTAGAGACAGATTTAATATGGGTGTTTAAGAAAATTTTAGATAAGCACATGAATATGCAAGAAATGGAGGGATATGGACAAGGGCAGACAGAAGTGACTAGTTTAATTTAGCATCATGTTCTATGTTCAATGATCAATCCATAATTGAAATTGTACAGGCTGTATAAAAGGAGAAAGTGAGGTCTGCAGATACTGGAGATCAGAGCTAAAAATGTGTTGCTGGAAAAGCGCAGCAGGTCAGGCAACATCCAGGGAACAGGAGAATCGATGTTTCAGGCATAAGCCCTTCTTCAGGAATGAGGAAAGTTTGTCCAGCAGGTTTGTCTACCTTTTATCTTAGCCTGCTGGACAAACTTTCCTCATTCCTGAAGAAGAGCTTGTGCCCGAAACATTGATTCTCCTGTTCCCTGGATGCTGCCTGACCTGCTGCGCTTTTCCAGCAACACATTTTCAGCTTTAGGCTGTATGAAAACCTGGTGACCAAACTGCAATAGGAGATTTAAATTTAATGTTAGATATCAAAGTCAAGAAGATTATTTCAGTTGATCTACCAAGGAAGAATATCAGTAATACTGACACAAGTACGTCAGCAGCAATTCTCAATCAGCACAACTGAAGGCATTCCAAAGAAGAATCATTCTAAACTTGAAATGTTATCTCTGTTTCTCTCTCTACAGATGCTGCCAAACACTCTGCATTTCTCCAGCATGTTCTGTTTTGTTTTGGATGTCCACAGCAGAAGTATTTTGCCTTTACTTGAGGATATGAACATGTTAGGTTTACCAATAAGAAATCAGAGAGTAAACAAAGATGTTGAACCTAATCTGCAAATTGAAGTGAAGAGTTTACGCATTCCAAAACAGTTGTATCAGCAGACTGAGAGTAAAGATTGAAGATGAAATTGCATATGAATCCATGGAGCCCACCAGAGAAATGGAAGGACCAACATCCACTGATTTAACACATGACACAGAGATCCAGAAAATTGCCAAAAAGAAACTTGGCTCAGAAATCCAAGATACTAAGGGAAAATATCAAAGTATTTTCTTTAGCAGAATATCCTCTATGAGGGATAAGGTAATGGGGCTGGTGACCTGGTTTTGCTGGAACAACATCTTCACCAAAGGATGTTCCAGAACTAGCATAGTGGTTACTATTGCTGCCTTACAGTGCCAGGGACTTGGATTCGATTCCAGCCTCTGGTGGCTGTCCATGTGGAGTCTGCATGCTTCTCCCGGTGTCTGCATGTTTCTGTAGGGTTCTCTAGTTTACTCTCACAGTCCAAAGATGTTCAGGTTAGGTGGATTAGCCATGGTAAATGTGAGGTTATAGTAATAGGGTGGGATGGATCTGGATGGGAGGGTCAGTGCAGACTCAATAGCCTGAATGGCCTCTTTTTGCACTGTAGGGATTCTATGATTCTAAAAGGTGTTCTAGTGTGGAAAGACATTATAGGCTACAGATAATCAAGGACAGAATCAGGTTCAACAATCCTCAAGCCAAACACCAAACTGTTTTCGAAGTCTGAAGAGAACATGTTCTGGAAAAATTGAGAAATCTCCAGACTGCCTGAACTTGTGATTGTGAGGGAGTTGAGATACTAATCGACATGATTGTACGCATGAATATATAAATATCAACTACGGGGGAAAAAGAAGTGTGCAGAAGAGGTTGAATGAAGGTAACTCTCCCGAAAGTGTTAATGTTTGAACATTCAGCTCCACCCACTCTATTGATGTCATATGGACTTGAAAGGGAAGTAGCAGAATACATTAAGATTTTGACAATGACAAATTTGTTATCATATGTCTTCTCTTTTACAAAATTTAATTTGCGTTACTTGTGCCTGATTGTTATCATGCAGAAAACTGATAGTTTTCCTCTATCACTCTAATCCAAATAACCCTTAGACCTAGACCACGAAGGGGGAGTTGTGGCAGAAAACTAAATTAACTACAATCTGATAGTTATTGACATCTCAGCACAAAGAACGTTTGTGACTCACCGCTACTTTCACCTGCTCATTGACTCTCTCCCTGACTTCTCCACTCACTTATTTTCTTCCCAGCTTATTGCCTACTTCTCTGCCTTTCCCAATCACAATCTCTCTTGCACTTCCTTCCTGATTGTGATTTCCTTCCCTAACCTTTCCACTTGTGGCTCTCAAAAAACTTTGATATAATTGCAGGCTCAAAATAGGCACGACAAGAAGGAAATGACAATAAAATGAGAGGTGCTGTGTTTGGGAATGTTGGGAAGGAAAAACACGGGTGTGGGCACGGTGGTTCAGTGGTTAGCACTACTGCCTTTCAGCACTCGAGACCAGAGCTCGATTCCAGCCTCAGGTGACTGTTTGCGTGGAGTGTGCACATTCTCCCCATGTCTGCGTGGGTTTCCTCCGGATGCTGCAGTTTCCTCCCACAATCCAAAAACATGTGCAAGTTAGGTGAATTGGCCATGCTAAATTGCCCATGGTGTTCAGGGATATGTAGATTAGGTGCATTAGTCAGGGGTAAATGTCAAATGATGGGGAATGGGTTTGGGTGGGATACTCTTTGGAGGGCCGGTGTGGACTGGATGGGCTGAAGGGTCTGTTTCCACAGTAGGAATTCTTAAAAAAAAGGACAGTCGGGAAATTAAGTAGCAGAAATAGATGGGGTTTGGCCAGTGCTGACGTAGCTTCAAGCTTCAGGATCTGACAGCTGAATGATCATATCAGGCTTATCTCTCATCCATTTTTTTGCTTGAAGGCTAGAGTGGTAATATGTCTTATTTAATCAATCCTTAGGATGTGCGCAGCTATCATAGTTAAGCGTGCGGTACTTGAAGGACTGCTGTATGGCTGACCATGGTTAGAGGGAACAAGGCTCTCGATGTAACAATGACATGGATGGGGATTTTGCCCAACAAGCGGAGATAAGGTCAGGGATGTACAATGCTAAAGCAGTTGGCAGTCTCATTGTTGAAGTAGAATTGTGATCCAATGCTCACGGGGTCAAGTACAAGAACATACAACATGGTTCAGCTTCAGGCAATTGCCAAGGAGAAGGGGAGAGATGATCAATAAAATTGGAGTTCACAGAATAGAATCCACTTGACCAATCAGGTCCACACTAACCCTCTAAAGAGCATCCAACCCAGACACATGCTGCTGCCCTATCTCTGTAACCCTGCCTGTCCCGTGGCTAACCCATCTGGCCCGCACGTTTCTGAAACTGTGGGTAATTTAGTATGACCAGTCCACCCAACTTGGATTGGGTGAGGAAACTGGATCACCTGGAAGAAACCCTTGCAGTCTTGGAGATAATGTGCAAACTCCACACAGACGGTCGCCCGAGGGTGGAATCAAACCCAGGTCATTGGCACTGTGAGGCAACACTGAGCCACCGTGTCACAAAATATATCAGAACTTACAATTTAAATTTTCTTCTTAAATAGAGTCATGGAGTCACAGAGATGTATAGCATGGAAACAGACCTTTCTGTCCAACTCGTCCATGCCAACAAAATATCCTGAATAAATCTAGTGCCATTTGCCGGCTTTCCAAACCCTTCCCATTCATGTACCCATCCAGATGCTTTTTAAATGCTGTAATTGTATCAGCCCCAACACTTTCTCTGGCACCTTATTCCATACACGCACCACTCTCTGCGTAAAAACTTTGCTCCTAAGGTTCCTTTTCAATCTTTCCCCTCTCACCCAAAATCTATACCCCCTAGCTTTGGACTCCCCCATCCCAGGGAAAAGACCTTGTCTATTTATCCTAATCATATTCCTCATGATTTTATAAACCTCTATAAGGTCATCCCTCAACCTCTGATGCTCCAATGAAAATAGCCCCAGCCTATTCAGCCTCTCCCTCAGGCTCAAACCTTCCAGTCCTGCCAACGTACTTGTAAAACATTTCTGAACCTTTTGAAGTTTCACAACATCCTACCTGTATCAGGGAGACCAGAATTGTATGCAGTCGTCCAAACGTGGCCTAACCAATGTCCTGCAACCACAACATAAACTCCCAACTCCTATACCGAATGCACTGACCAATACAATAGGGCTTCCTCCGGGAGCTCCGGTTTCCTCGCACAATCCAATCATGTGCAAGTTAGGTGAATTGGCCACGCTAAATTGCCCATAGTGTTCAGGGATGTGTAGATTAGGTCCATCAGTCATGGATAAATATAGTGTAGTAGAGTACGGGAATGGTTCTGGGTGGGTCACTCTTCAGAGAGTCGATGTGGACTTGTTGGGCCAAATGGCCTGTTTCCACACCAGGGATTCCATGATTCTATGAATTTGTCAGCATACCAAATGCTTTCTTCACTATCCTGTCTACCTACAACTCCACTGTCAAGAAACTATGGACCTGATTCCACAGTCTCTTTCTTCAGCAGCATTCCTGGGACCTTACATAAAGAGTGTAAGTCCTGCCCTGACTTGCCTTTCCAAAATGCGGCACGTCACATTTATTTAAATTAAACTCCATCTGCCACACCTCAGCCCACTGGCCCATCTGATCCAAATCCTGAGGTACTCTGAGGTAGCTTTCACTGTCCACTACACCTCCAACATTGGTGTCATCTGCAAACTGACTAACTATACCTCCTATTTTCACATACAAAGCATTTATATAAACTTGGCCATTATTTTTAAAATGTAACCATGAGCAAATTAAAAGTATTAAAGAAGAACCAGTAAGGGCCTCACTTGCAACACCCCTAGTCCTTCTCAGCATCTACAAAAGGTTTAAATCCTAGCTGAACTTAATCCATCCTTTTGATTTAAAGCACTGCCATGGAAATAGTGCAATTATCCATAACACACTCATCCACAACAAAAAAAATCAAAGTCAGTTTGCTAAGCTTGTTACAAGTAGACCCAATGCAAAGACAAATAACATCAGATCTGATAGACCAAATGGGAAGTACATAACTATCCTCATTACCTAACATTGTTTATCTGGCTCTACAAAGCAAGAAGCTGTTTCAATACTTTCTATACATGATATGTGGTATGATCAACACTGAATTACTTTAGAATGGCAATAGAGTCACAAGTTGTTTGATTGAAGCAGACTAAGCATGTTAATGTTCATCTTCAGTATTACTTTTTTATTTCATTTGCCTGATTTATTCCAATATCCTTTCATTCCTATTATATTTAACCAGCTATCTAGATGATTCTTAAATATCTGATTCAGTCACTAACTCTAATAGTATATGTGACAACTGCCCTACTTGTTATATATTTCAAGACACGTTAAAATCCCCAAGCCTAAAGCTTCGCAATAACTGGCAGCAATACTTTCTTGTCCACACTGTCCCATCCCCTTATAACCTCAAATATCACTGTCAAATAATTTCTTAATCACCCGTTCAAATATTTTTTCAAGTCTTTTTTGGCATTTATGTTAATTATCGCACACCAGGTAATATCCAAATAAGTCTGTTCTTTTGCCTCTCAATATTTTTTCCATGACATCTAGCCCAAAAGTTGATGCAGGATTAATTGTGATCTTGTTTAGATATTATATAGATTCAGTATTAGTCTTAACGTTATAGTTTTTACTATAAAATTCAACATTCCATAAATGTTTGACCTTATCCAGCTACAGGGCTACATTACATGTCATAGAAAATAGAGCATAGAACAGTTCAGCACAAAACAGGTCCTTTTGCCCATGATGTTGTGCCTACACCAAATTAAACTAATCCTTTCTACCTACCCTTGGTCCATATCCTTCCATTCCTTGCAAATTCACGTGTTTATCGAAAAGTCCCATAAATGCCCGAATTGTACCTGCCTCCACCACTACCCTGACAGCACGTTCCAGACTCTGACCACTTTCTGTGTAAATATCTTGCCCCTCACATTTCCTCTGGCAACATCCTTGTAATTCTTTTCTGAACCCTTTCAAATATCACAACATCTTTCCAATAGGAAGGAGACCAGAATTGCACACAATATTCCAACAGTGGCCTAACCAATGTCCTGTACCGTTATAACATGACCTCCCAACTCCTGTACTCAATACTCTGACCAATAAAAGAAAGCATATCAAAAGCCTTCTTCACTATCCTATCTACCTGCGATTCCACTTTCAAGGAGCTATGAACCTGCACTCCAAGGTCTCTTTGTTCAGCAACACTCCCTAGGACCTTAACATTAAGTGTATAAGTCCTGCTAAGAATTGCTTTCCCAAAATGCAACACCTCGCATTTATCTGAATTAAACTCCATCTGCCACTTCTCAGCCCAGTGGCCCATCTGGTCCACATCCTGTTGTAATCTGAGGTAACCCTCTTCACAGTCCACTACACCTCCAATTTTGGTGTCAGCTGCAAACTTACTAACTGTACCTCTTGTGCTCGCATCCAAATCATTTATGTAAATGACAAAAAGTAGCAGACCCAGCACCGATCCTTGTGGTACTCCACTGGTCACAGGCCTCCAGTCTGAAAAACAACCCTCCACCACCCACCCTCTGTCTTCTACCTTTGAGCCAGTTCTGTATCCAAATGGTTAGTTCTCCCTGTATTCCGTGAGATCTAACCCATGGGGAACCTTTTCGAACGCCTGACTGAAGTCCATATAGATCACATCTATTGCTCTGCCCTCATCAATCCTCTTTGTTACTTTTTCAAACAACCCAATCAAGTTTGTGAGACATGGTTTCCCATGCACAAAACCATGTCGACTGTCCGTAATCAGTCCTTGCCTTTCCAAACACATATACATCCTGTCCCTCAGGATTCCCTCCAACAACTTCCCCACACTGACTCAGGCTTACTGGTCTATAATTCCCTGGCTTGTCCTTACCACCCTTCTTAAACAGTGGCACCACGTTTGCCAACCTCCAGTCTTCCAGCACCTCACCTGTGACTATTGATGATACAAATATCTCAGCAAGAGGGCCCAGCAATTACTTCTGTAGCTTCCCACAGAGTTCTCAGGTATACCTGATCAAGTCCTGGGGATTTAAGCCCCTTTATGCATTTCAAGACATCTAACACTTCCTCCTCTGTAATATGGACATTTTGCAAGGTCTCACCATCTATTTCCCTACAGTCTATATCCTCCATATCCTTTTCCACAGTAAATACTGATACAAAATATTCATTTAGTAATTCCCCCATTTTCTGTGGCTCCACACAAAGGCCGCCTTGCTGATCTTTGAGGGGCCCTATTCTCTCCCTAGTTACCCTTTTGTCCTTAATATTTTTTGTAAAAACCCTTTGGGTTCTCCTTAATTCTATTTTCCAAAGCTATCTCATGTCCCATTTTTGCCCTCCTGATTTCCCTGTTAAGTATACTCCTACTTCCTTTACACTCTTCTAAGGATTCACTCGATCAATCCTGTTCATACCTGACAAATGCTTCCTTCTTTTTCTTAACCAAACCCTCAATTTCTTTAGTCTGCCAGCGTTCCCTATACCTACCAGCCTTCCTTTTCACCCTGACAGGAATATACTTTCTCTGGATTCTTGTTATCTCATTTCTGAAGGCTTCACATTTTCCAGCCGTCCCTTGACCTGCGAACATCTGCCTCCAATCAGCTTTCGAAAGTTCTTGCCTAACACCGTCAAAATTGGCCTTTCTCCAATTTAGAACTTCAACTTTTAGATCTGGTCTATCCTTTTCCATCACTATTTTAAAATGAATAGATTTATGATCGCTGGCCCCAAAGTGCTCCCCCAATGACACCTCAGTCACCTTATTGTCTTATTTCCCAAGAGTAGGTCAAGCTTTGTACCTCCTCTAGTAGGTACATCCACATACTGAATCAGAAAATTGTCTTGTACACACTTAAGAAATTCCTCTCCATCTAAACCTTTAACACTATGGCAGTCCCAGTCGATGTTTGGAAAGTTAAAATCCCCTACCATGACTACTCTATTATTCTTACAGATAGCTGAGATTTCCATACAAGTTTGTTTCTCAATTTCCCTCTGACTATTAGGGAGTCTATAATACAATCCCAATAAGGTGATCGTCCCTTTCTTATTTCTCAGTTCCACCCAAATAACTTCCCTGGATGTATTTCCGGGAATATCCTCCCTTAGCACAGCTGTAATGCTATCCCTTATCAAAAATGACACTCCCCCTCCTCTCTTGCCTCCCTTTCTATCCTTCCTGTAGCATTTGTATCCTGGAACATTAAGCTGCCAGTCCTGCC
>NC_057711.1:92719162-92739983 GCF_004010195.1 Chiloscyllium plagiosum
ATCTCTTTCCTCACTATCTCCCTGGGTCCCACCCCCCCACCTTACTAGTTTAAATCCTCCCAAGCAGTTCTAGCAAATTTCCCTGTCAGTGTATTAGTCCCCTTCCAATTTAGGTGCAATCCGTCTTTCTTGTACAGGTAACTTCTACCCCAAAAGAGATTCCAATGATCCAAAAATATGAATCCTTCTCCCATACACCAGATCCTCAGTCATGCATTCATCTGCTCTATCCTCCTATTCCTGCCCTCACGAGTTTGTAGCACTGGGAGTAATCCAGATATTACTACCCTTGAGGACCTCCTTTTTAAATTTCTGCCTAACTCTCTGTAATCTCCCTTCAGAATCTCAACCTTTTCCCTTCCTATATCGTCGGTTCCAGTGTGGACAATGACCTCCTGCTGGCCCTTCTCCTCCATGAGAACATTCTGCACCCTCTCTGAGACATCCTTGATCCTGGCACCAGGGAAACAACACACCATTCTGCTTTTTCTTTGCTGGCCACAGAAACGTCTGTCCGCACCTCTGACTACAGAATCCCCTAACATAATTGATCTCTTGGAAGCCGACGTACCCCTTGTTGCATTAGAGCCAGTCTCAATACCAGAAACTTGGCTGTTCGTGCTATGTTCCCCTGAGAATCCATCACCCCCTACATTTTCCAAACCAGCATACCTGTTTGAAATGTGTATATCCACAAAAGACTCCTGCCTAGGTTCCTACCTCTCTTACCCTTCCTGGAGTTAACCCATCTATGTGACTGTATCTGAGACTTTCCTCCCTTCCTATAACTGCCATCCATCACATACTGTTGCTGTTGCAAATTCCTCATTGCTTCGATCTGTCTCTCCAACCGATTCACTCAATCTGATAAGATTTGTATCCAACAGCATTTATGGCAGATATAATCCGCAGTAACCCTTAAACTCTCTTTAAACTCCCACATCTTACAAGAAGTACGTCACTGCAAAGGCCATTTTTGCTCCTTCACAATCTGCAGACCCAGAAAAAAACACCGTCTTATGAAGAAGGCATACGGTGTGTTAGGTTTCATTCGTAGAGGGATTGAGTTCTGGAGCTGCAATATCATGCTGCAACTATACAGAACGCCGGTGCCGCCACACTTGGAATGTTGTGTACAGTTCTGGTTCCCATATTTCGGGAAGGATGTAGAAGCATTGGATAAAGTGGAGAGGAGTTTTACCAGGATGTCGCCTGGTCTGGAGGGAAGGTCTTATGGGGAAAGGCTGAGAGACTTGAACCTGTTCTCATTGGCAAGAAGAAGGCTAAGAGGAGATTTGATAAAGACGTACAAGATGATCAGAGGTTTAGATAGGGTAGACAGTGAAAGTCTGTTTCCTAGGATGATTACTTCAATGTATACAAGGGGGCCTAACTACAAATTGAGATTTAAGAAAGATGTCAGAGGAAAGTTCTTTACATAGAGAGTGGTAAGGGCATGGAATGCACTACCTGCTAATGTTGTCAACTCAGCCACGTTAGGGAGATTTAAACAATCCTTAGATAAGCACATGGATGATTTTGGGATAGTGTAGGGGGACGAGCTGAGAATAGTTCACAGATTGGTGCAACATCAAGGGTCAAAGGGCCTGTTCTGCGCTGTATTGTTCTATGTTCTATGTTCTTAACACTGAGTCCTTCAGAATATTTCCAGTTTTCCATTTGCAATGGCAGCATTAACCATGATCCTTTATTTCCTGTTCGTGAATCTTCTTGATAACACAGGGCATAGCGCTGACATGATCCTTTGCACCAATTTGTAAGGCAAATGAAACACTAACCATGCATCTCTGAGCTGTAAAATTGAGTTTAACTCCTTAATAGCCTTAAACATCCATTCATTAGCTGAAATATGGGTCAGTCTTATGCACCAGGTCATCTTTTCTGCAGTGACCTATGTTGCTACCCTTTGAAAAACATAGTATTTTGTTTCCATTTCTGTTTATTCAAGGACATGACAATCTTAGCAACTTCTTAATTTTCTCTGTTGTAATAAATGAGCATCTGTCTTTCCACGTAGCCAAAGTATTTTTCACCTGATATTATAAAGAGAACAATGGACTTTTATAATGTCTTTAACTGCATCGAGATGTCCCAAAGTACTGTGCCATTCATAAATTGCTTTTTAATGGATAGTCAGTACCACTGTTACATTTCATGTGATTGGAGCTGGGATAAAGTATGTCTCCCATGATTAACCATTGTGCTGAAACACTAGATATCACACAAGAAGAGATGCGCCCTGGTCTCCATCGAACCGTTTCCTATCCAGTTGTATAAACTAGCGGAAAGAAGGGCATATAATGCAGAAGTCTAGATTGGCTATCATCAAAAGAATAATCTCTCAGAAAAATTAACTGCTTCACGAATTTTGTCCTAAACAGGGTGATGATTGTCAATGTTGAATGAGATACATTCTCTATAGTGAGCATGCAGTAGTAGAATTAGAATATCGTAAAAGACCAATCCCAGAATAAAGTTCTTTCTAATTTTCTTCAGCAATGCATCATAACTAATTTCGGTCAATTAATTCTTTACAGCACAAAGAAACCTCCAATTCTTCCCACATTTAAAAAAATCTGTCCAATGAAAGTTTGGCAACTAGCTTCAAATAATCTTCTGTCTTAAATTGTTGACCCAAGCTAGCAACTTCAGTGAAATCACTTATTTCAGAAAGAGTCATTAAAGGCAGCAGAGAACAATCTTTAATCACATCACCTGGACTGAAATCAAACATCAGTCGTGGAGAGAAAAGTATATTATGCTAATTGACTACAGCACTTCACCTAATTTCGTAAATAATTTTAATAATATTTTGAATTGGTGCTTAAGGCAGAGATTTTTAGAAAAGATCCATACTGTAAATCTTGATGAAGAGCATTCAGTTACATCATCTATCTTATGTCTGCCCACCAAGTGTTTCTCGATAGTCAGTCATCTATGTCAAAATGGTTTGTCAGAGGATGTGAGATCTCACAATGTCCCCAGTGGTTTTCTTTAAGTGAAAATGGGACAAAAGTTTTGAATTAAAAGGTAGAATCTGTCCTTTTATGCTTCTATAGTATGTGATCAGAACTGTCACATTATTTAAGGCATTTTTGCTTCACAATTTATTCCTTACTAGTCAATTACATCACACAGAATATTTTGTTCCACTAAATGATCATTTAAACTTATAGCTAACGTGAGAACGTTACTGCAGTTTAAATCCTTCTCTGAATGCACAATGATCTACTGGACAGAAGCAAATAGGGGCGGCACGCTGCCTCAATGGTTAGCACTGCAGCCTCACAGCATCATGATTCAATTCAAGTCTCGGGCGACTGTCTTTGTGGAGTTTATACATTCTCCCCATGTCTGTTTGGGTTTCCTCCGGATGCTCCGGTTTCCTCCCACAATCCAAAGATGTGCATGTCAGGAAGATTGGCCATGCTAAATTGCCCATAGTATTAGGTGCATTAGTCAGAGGGAAATGGGTCTGGGTGGGTTACTCTTCGGAGAGTCAGTGTTCACTTGTTGGGCCAAATGGCCTGTTTCCACACTGTAGGGAATCTAAGACAAAAAGTCTTACGCTATCCATTTAGAAAATAATGGTTATCTCAGAGGCTGAGAGGGAAAGAGATAATAGTTACAGTACTTCCTTATTCAAGTATTCAAGGAGTAAAACTGGATGAAGATAGTTGCCATCCTACTACAGTAGTTCAGTCCCCAGTCTCTGGTGAATTCATGTTTCATTCGATGGTTTCAGAGGCATAGACTGCCTTCTCTTATTTCACTGAATTTGTCTTTTCCTATGTGTAATTTTGAGTAATGAGCCTCTTAGTTTATCATAGCGGTATTGATGTACAATGTTTATGCTGAGGAGGTCGTGGATAGCACATTTATGAATTGGTCAAACCGCAGATTAGAATTGGAAATGTGTTGCTGGAAAAGCGCAGCAGGTCAGGCAGCATCCAGGGAACAGGAGAATCGCGTTTCGGGCATAAGCCCTTCTTCAGGAATGGGGAAAGTTTGTCCAGCAGGCTAAGATAAAAGGTAGGGAGGAGGGACCAGTTTCACCAGTTTCCTCATTTCCCCTCCCCCCACCCTGTCTCAGTCAAATCCATCAAATTCAGCACCGCCTTCCTAACCTGAGATCTTCTTCCCGACCTCTCCGCCCCCACCCCAGTCTGACCTATCACCCTCACCTTGACCTCTTTCCACCTATCACATTTCCGACGCCCCTCTCCCAAGTCCCTCCTCTCTACCTTTTATCTTAGCCTGCTGGACAAACTTTCCCCATTCCTGAAGAAGGGCTTATGCCCGAAACGTCGATTCTCCTGTTCCCTGGATGCTGCCTGACCTGCTGCGCTTTTCCAGCAACACATTTCCAGCTCTGATCTCCAGCATCTGCAGACCTCACTTTCTCCTCGCAGATTAGAATTGCTGAGGGAGACAGTGAATAAGTGACCAAAAGGCAGAGAAACAGTAGGAAGGCAGTGCAGGTGTCCCCTGCGGTCATCTCCCTCTAAAACAGGTATACCGTTTTATATACTTTGCGTGAGATGGCTCACCAGGGGACGGCAGCAGTTGCCAGGATGATGGCACCGTGATGGGCTCTGCTGTTCAGAAGGGTGGGAAAAAGACTCGTAGAGCCATAGTCATAGGGAATTCTATTGTAAGGGGAGGAGATAGGCAGTTCTGTGGCCGAAAATGAATCTCCCGGATAGTATGTTGCCTCCCAGGTACTCAGGTCAAGGATGCCACCGATCGACTCCAGAGCATTCTGAAAGGAGAGGGTGAACAGCCAGTTGTCGTAGTACATATAAGCACCAATGCTATAAGTAAAAACACAAAATGACGAACTGAAAGGAAAATTCAGGGGGCTAGGAGAGAAGTTAAGGAGGAGGTAGATTCATTTAAGATGCATTAAGATAAATGCATGAATAGGTGGGGAGTAGAGGGATACAGATACTGAGGAATTGACCGACAGGTTTAGACAGTACATTTGGATCGGCTCAGGCTTGGAGGGCTGAAGGGCCTATTCCTGGGCTGTAAACTTTCTTTGCTCTTTGTTCTCAAAAGTAGTGATCTCAAGATTGCTACCAGTGCCACATGCTAGCCAGATTAGAAATGAAAGAACAGGCAGGATGAACACATGGCTTGAGGGATGGTGTAGGAGGGATTCAGATTTGTGGGACATTGGGACTAGTTATGGGGAAGATGGGATGATTACAAATTGGATGGTCTACACCTGAACCAGACTGGAACTAATGCCCATGGGGGAGTTTTTGCTACTGCTGTTGGGGAGGGTTTAAACTAATGTGGCAGAGGCTTGGGAACCAGAAGAGAAGACTAGTAAGAAACTAGAGACTGTAAAGAACAGGATCATGAAGTTAGCATTACCAAGGGGAAGAGTAGGCAGAGAACAGTTGAACGCTAAAGAACTGGTGGTCTGAAGTGCATATGCATTAATGCAAGGAGTATAGTGGGTAGGCCAGACAAACGTAGGGCTTGGATTGGTGCCTGGGAGTATGATGTTATTACGATCACAGAGACTTGGTTGAAGGAATGGCATGATTGGCAACTAAATGTTCCCGAATATAGATGTTTCAGACAGGGCAGGAAGTGAAATAAAAGTGGGGGGGGGGGGAATAGTTGCATCGCTGGTCAGGGATGATATCACAGCTGTGCTAAAGGATGACACTAGGGAGAGCTTGCGCAGTGAGGCATTGTGGGTAGAGCTGAGAAATAAGAAGGGTGCGGTTACATTGTTGGGACTGTACTACAGGCCTCCAGACAGTGAGCGTGAGGTAGAAGAACAAGTAGGTAAACAGATTATGGAAAGATGTAGAGGCAACTGGGTGATGGTGATAGGAAATCTTAATGTTCCCAACATTGACTGGGATACACTTAGTGTCAGAGGTCTGGATGGGGCAGAATTTGTAAGAAGCATCCAGGGAAGCTTTCTACAGCACTCTGTCAATAGTCCAACTCGGGAAGGGACCATATTGGACCTGGTGTTGGGGAATGAGCCAAGCCAGGTGGTAGACGTTGCAGTGGGGTTTTCTTTGGGAATAGTGACCACAATTCTGTAAGTTTTAGTACACCCTTGGACAAGCATGACAGTGGTATTAAGGCAAGAGTACTAAATTGGGCCAAAGCCAACTATACCAAAATTTGGCAGGAGCTGGGAAATGTGGATTGGGGGCAGCTATTTGAAGGGAAGTCCACATTTGATATTTGAGAGGCTTTCAAAGATAGGTTGACGATAGTGCAGGATAGGCATGTCCCTTTGAAAACAAGGGATAGGAAAGGCAAGATTTGTGAACCGTTGATGACAGGAGAAATTGTGCAACTAGCCAAGAGAAAAAGGGAAGTGTACGTAAGGTCCAGGCAGCTAAGAACAGAACAGGCTTTGGAGGAATATCGGGAAAGTAGGACCAATCTTAAACAAGGAACCAAGCGGGCTAAAAGGGGTCATGAAATAACTTTAGCGAGCAGGATTAAGGAGAATCCCAAGGTCTTTTATTCATTTATAAGAAACAAGAGGGTAACTAGAGAAATGGTTGGTCCACTAATGGATAAGGAAGGAAGGTTGTGTGTCGAACTTGAGAAAATGAGTGAGATTCTCACTGATTACTTTGCATCGGTCTTCACTGAGGAGAGGGACATGATGAATGTTGAGATTAGAGATAGAAGTTTGCTTACTCTGGATCACATTGACGTAAGGACGGAGGATGTGTTGGGTAGGCTAAAGATTATTAAGTTGGACAAATCCCCAAGACCGGATGAGATCTATCTCAGATTACTGAGGGAGGCAAGACAGGAAGTTGCTGGGGCCCTGACAGATATCTTTGTAGCATCCTTAAACACAGGTGAAGTTCCGGAGGACTGGAGAGTTGCTAATTAGATTAGATTAGATTAGATTAGATTACTTACAGTGTGGAAACAGGCCCTTTGGCCCAACAAGTTCACACTGACCTGCCGAAGCGCAACCCACCCAGACCCATTCCCCTACATTTACCCCGGCACCTAACCCTACGGTCAATTTAGCATGGCCAATTCACCTAACCTGCACATTTTTGGACTGTGGGAGGAAACCGGAGCACCCGGAGGAAACCCACGCAGACACGGGGAGAACGCGCAAACTCCACACAGAGGAGTTGAACCCAGTCGGGAATTGAACCCAGGTCTCTGGCGCTGTAAGGCAGCAGTGCTAACCACTGTGGGTTAGGGTTGTTATCATTAGAAAAAAAGGAGATTGAGGGGGAACCTGATTGAGGTCTACAAAATCATGAAAGGTATAGACAGGGTGGATAGAGATTAGACTTTTCCCAGAGTGAGGGATTCAATAATGAGAGGTCACGCGTTCAAGGTGAGAGGAGAAAGGTTTCAGGGGGATACATGTGCAAAGTAGTTTACACAGAGGGTGTAGATGCCTGGAACAAGTTGCCAGCAGAGTTGTAGAGGCAGGCACGGTA
Organism: Chiloscyllium plagiosum; assembly: GCF_004010195.1. Classification (NCBI taxonomy): domain Eukaryota; kingdom Metazoa; phylum Chordata; class Chondrichthyes; order Orectolobiformes; family Hemiscylliidae; genus Chiloscyllium; species Chiloscyllium plagiosum. Next base: position 92,726,644 of record NC_057711.1, read on the forward strand.
GATTCATTTATGGTGCGTCTGGACAGATGCATGAGGAGGTGGGGAGGAGAGGGATACTGACGCTTAGGAATTGGGCGATAGGTTTAGACAGTGGATTTGGATTGGCACAGGCTTGGAGTGCCGAAGGGTCTATTCCTGGGCTGTAAATTTTCTTTTCTTTGTTTTTTATTTTCTCAATTAGAAGTCTGTGAAACTGATGGAGTCCTGGAATTCTGGTTGATCTTTCCTCATGATGCTGAGTTCAAGGAGCACGTGGGACTTGAAGTCAAAAAATGTGGTGCTGGAAAAGCACAGCCCATCAGGCAGCATTTGAGGAGCAGGAAAGTTGATGTTTCAAGCATAAGTTCTTCATCAAGGGAGAGAGAGAGAGAGAGAAGAGAGAGAAAGAGAGTGTATGTGTGTGTGTGTGGCAGGGGGGCAAGGGAACTGAGGTAAGGGGTGGTGGGGATGGGAGGAAGGTAGCTGAGAATGCGACAGATAGATGAAGGTGGTAGTGATGGTGATAGGTCGGAGTGGGTGACTTTAACTTCCCCAATGTTGATGGGAATCCCGTACAGAAAGAGGCTTAGATGAGGCAGAATTTGTCAAGTGCATCCAAGGGGGTTTCTTTAAACAGTGTTTGGATAGCCTAACTCGAAGAGGGGCCATACTGCACCTTGTATTGGCTAATGAGTCTGGCCAGGTGACTGACCTGTCAGTGGGAGAGCATTTTGGAAGCAGTAATCACAACTCCTTGAGTCTTAAGATCACTATCAATAAGGCTAAGCCAGGACCTTGTGGGAAGGTATTAAATTGAGGAAGGACAAATTACCTCAGTATCAGGAGCTAGGCAGTGTTAATTGGGAGGAGCTGTTATCAGGAAAGTCCACATTTGATATGTCGGAATTGTTTAAAGACCTGCTGATGAGAGTTCAGGACCAGCATGTCCAGTAAGGAAGAAGGACAAGGATGGCAAGATCCGGGATCCTTGCATAACAAGGGAGGTTGTGAATTTAGTTAAATGGAAAAAAAAAAGCATATGTAAGATTTAGAAAGCTAAATTCAGACAGGGCCCATAAGGAATATAAAGAAAACAAGAAAGAACTCAAGCACGGGATTAGGACATCAAGAAGGGGGCATGAAATGGCATTAGCAAGTCAGCTGAAAGAGAATCCCAAGACATTCTTGTGATGATGCTGTCAATTTAAAAAGGTTAATTTGTCCTGTGTTTTCTTGAAAAGAGGTTGGAAAGACAGAGGTACTGAAATGGTTATGAGAAAATGTTTAAGTCAACAATCAGAGGAGGCCTTTAAATCCTTTTTGAGACAGTTGTACAATGGAAGGGGAGTGGCCAGTTCCTCCCAGTTCAGGCTTTCTAGCTTTTTCGCTGCAGTAGTCACAAGATGTTGGAGTACCAGAAGGGTTGCAAGCTTCAGTAAATGAGTTCTATTTTTTTTTCTGAAATCTCTCCGGATGTTGTTCCCTCTGTGTTTGAATTTACCTTTTTTCCAAGGGGTATGTTTGTGGGATGGTACTATATTGGAACAGTTAACTAGCTAAGTTACTGTATCATGTATTTAGTTAAGATTTCTAATAATTAAGTTATTCTAAATTCCACTTTTGTTTGCACTTTAACTATAATATTTAAATTTGTGGTTTGCTTCATGCCAAGTGGCTCGACCAAATTGCATCATATCTGGAACACTCACTTCACATTTACTTTTAAAATAAGAAAAACTTAGGGTCTAGGCTACCTTCTTAAAATATTTGGGGGGGGGGGGGGGAAACGGGGTCTGACCTGGTCCATAACATTCTATACACACATTAAAAAACAAGAGGATAACTGGGAAGAAAGTAGGACCACTTAAGAATAAAGAGTAGAACTTTTGCTTGGAGGCAAAGGATATCGGCGAGGTCTTAAATAAGTACATTGTGTCAGTATTCCAGGATATAGAGGACAGTGATATGTGTGTGCAGCATGCTAATATATTGGAGCATTTTGACATCAAGAAGAAATAATGTTGGGTCTCTTGAAAAGCATTACAGTGGATAAGTGACCAGGGACTGATGGCATCTACTCCAAGTTATTGGGACAGGCAAGAAAGAAGATTGCTGGGGCCTTCATCAAACTCTTTGTATTCTTGCTAGCCACTGGAGAGATCCTGGAATACCCTCATGTAGCCAATGTTGTTCCTCCATTCAAGAAGGGAAACAGGGATAACCCAGGAAACTATAGCCTGGTCAGTCTCACATCAGTGGTTGGGAAGCTATTGGAGATAATTACTAGGGATGAGATTTATGTGCTTTTAGAAAGGCATTGTGTAATTAGGAACAGTCAGCATGGACTTTGTGCTGGACAGGTCATGTCTTACTAACTTAATTGAATTTTTCGAGGAGGTGACAAAAGTGTTGATGACAGTAGTGCAGTGGATGTCTGCATGGATTTCAGTGTGGCTTTCGAAAAGGTGCCACATGGGAGGCTCATCCAGAAGATTAGGACCCATGATGACTTTGCCACGTGGTTTCAGAATTGGCTTAGCCACAGAAGGCAAAGGTAATAGTGGAAGGGTGTCTTTCTGACTGAACTTCTATGACTAGTGGTGCTCTTCATGGATCTGTACTGGGACCTCTGCTGTTTGTGATATATACAAATGACTTGGATGAAAATGTAGATGGTTGAGTTAGTAAGTTTGCAGGCAACACAAAGATTAGTGGAGTTGTGGATAGTGTAGAAGGTTGTCAAAGGATATAGAGAGACATAGATCAGTTGCAGATATGAGCAGAGAAATGGCAGATGGAGCTCAATCTGGGTAAGTGTAAGGTGTTTCACTTTTGCAGATCAAATGTAAAGAAAAAGTACAGTTAATAGCAGAACCCTGAACAAAAACAGGGATCTTGGCGTTCAAGTCCATAATTTCCTGAAAGTAGCCACGCATGTAGACAGGTGATAAAGAAGGCACATTGTTGCCTTTATTGTTCAGGAAATTGAGTGTAAGAGTCAGGATGTCATGTTGCAAATTTATAAGACTTTGGTGAGACCACACTTAGAGCATTGCGATCTGGTTACCACATTACAGGAAGGGTGTGGAGACTTTGGAGAGAGTGTTGAAGAGGTTTATCAGGATGCTGCCTGGATTAAAGCGCATGAGCAATAGGGAGAGGCTTGAAAAATTCAAGTTGTTGTCTCTGGAGTGGCAGACGCTGAGGGGTCACTTGATAGAAGTCTACAAAATTATGAGACACATAGGTATGGTTGATGGTCAGAATCTTTTTCCCAAGACGTGAAATGTCTCATACTAGGGGGCATGCATTTAAGATGAAAGGGGGGAGTTCAAAGCAGATGTAAGGAGTATGATTTTTACACAGAGAGTGGTAGTAGTCTGGCATGCGCTGCCAGGGTAGTGGTGGAGACAGACACAATTGAGGCACTTCTAGATAAGCATATGAACATGCAAGAAATGGAGAGCCATAGATCAACAGTAGGCAGAAAGGATCAGTTTAATTTGGCATCATGTTCAGCACAACATCATGGGCCGATGGGCCCATTACTGGGCTGTACAGTTCCACGTTCTATTCATAAAATGAAGTTTTTTTTATAATACAATCCACTCAGAACCTGAATGAATATATTCCTTTTGGTAATCCAGTTGCTTCCAAAACAGTATATTCACCTGAACTCATTCCGATTGCAACAGACCATCCTCTGCACAGAATTCATCTCTTCTTATTTGCTTGGTGATTTCTCTTGAAAGATGATGCTCACAAGAGATTTATTCCAAAAGAACTAAGTAATCAGTCAGTTGAGTTTGGCAGTTTAATGTGACTCAAAGATGACGAAGATCTGGAATTTGGTCAGCATCCAGATGAAGCTGAGCAATTAAGCCACAAAATATTAAGAGCATCTGACTTCTAGGCTAATTTTATTACTTCAATAGGAAAGAGCAGGTTTGTGTCATCAATAATTTTACTGGGGAAGGAGGAAGTAGTGGGAATAATTTCTTAGCTCTTTTAAAGAACTGTCACAGGTACAATAGACCAAAGGGCCATGGCTTTGCTGCATTGATTGTATATGTACGGAGTTTCCATCACTAAAAGACACCTTGAATAATGAGGGATTTTAGATACAAATAACCCAGGCATCAGAAGGGATATTGAGTATAAGGATAGGCAAGTTATGTTAAAGCTTTATGGAACTTTAATTAGGCCTCACTTGGAATTTGGAAACAGTTCTGGTCACCACAATACCAATGGATGCTTTGGAGAAGGTATAGAAAAGGTTTACCAGGATGTTGCCTGGTATAAGGAATCTTACCTATGAAGAGAGTTTGGCTGGACTTGGTTCCTTTCACTGGAATGCAGGAAGTTTTGGGGTGACCTAACTGAAGTTTAAAAGAATGTGAATGGCATGGATAGAGTGGAAAGTATGAGGCTTTTTCACAGGGTGGATGGGTCAATTACTAGGGGACAAAAGTTCAAGATCTAAGGGGAGGAAGTTTAAAAGAGATGTGCAGGGCATGTATTTCACACAAAGGGTGTTGAATGCCTGGAACATGTTGCCAGCGGAGTTGGCGGAAGGAGACACAAAAGGAACATTCAAGAAGCATCTGGACGAATACATGATTAGGAAGTGAATAGAGGATAAGGATCCTGTAAGCGAAGAGCAAATTGTGGCAGTGCAGGCTTGGAGGGATGAAGGATCTGTTCCTGTGCTATATCGCCCTTTGTTCTAATCCTCAATTTGACCAAGGAGTAATATATACAAATCTCTCAAAATGGAATCTGTTTTTTTTTGTTGTTTTCAGTGACTTTTCTCTACTTTTACTTCCCCAAGATCAGTCTCTCCACTTCAGTGCAAAGATAGCTTCATCCAAAGATAGCATTTCAAAATGGGCCTTTGAAGCAGGCAAGCTACTTAAATAGCAAGAAATATTTAAGAGACTGCACAGTGAAAATAACAGTGATCACAGCAGGAATATAAGATTGCTTCAGGTTTTCCAGCCAATAAATATGAACACTAAGCTATCGATGCTTATAAGTTGGCAATGAACAGTATTGAAGAAAGTATTCTGCTGACAAAGTACATCGTGCACACATATTTGAAGGCAGGATTATAGAACAGCACCACCCAGTTTCTCCCTAAAGAGGGCACACAATAGCAGAGAGAGGACCAGTTTGCAATGGTCCACCAAGCTTAGCAATTTTGATAACGGTTCAGGTGATAGTTCTGGATTTAATTGGCACTTAGTGTCCTTTTTAAATTAATTGACTACAATGCAATGCTTTCTCCCATTTTACAATTTTACAATTTTTACACATCAACTTCATGACGAGATACATGCATCTTGGTCAATATGTGAGAGTCAGCTGTAAGGGATCCACATACTGATGCAAAGTTTGAAGTACTTCATGCCCTCATTAGCTTTTAGTTCAACTCCTCTGTTGATTTGCAGAGTAGTAATCAGGTTCAATATATTTATGAGCACTATGAGGTCGGGCTCCCAACACTGCATTGCAAGGAAGATGGAAGATTTTGTCCTGGTTTACAGGAATTCAAGGGATTCCTAGCGAGGAACTCTCTCTCTCTCTCCTTCAAGACTAGTGACAATTATCAGTATAAACTTTATGCCAGGTCTCCTTGGGTCCCCCATATCTTCCAATTATCATTTGCAATTTTCCTTACCTGGATTTACTCTAATGTTGTCAAGAGTGTGGTGCTGGAAAAGCACAGCAGGTCAGGCAGCAATCAAGGAGCAGCAGAATCGACGTTTTGGGCATAAGCCCTTCATTAGGAAGCCCCGCATTCCTGATGCAAGGCTTGTGCCCAAAATGCCAATTCACCTGCTTCTCGGATGCTGCCTGACCTGCTGTGCTTTTCCAGCACCACACTCTCGACTCTGATCTCCAGCATCTGCAGTCCTCACTTTCTCCTTATTCTAATGTTGCTCCTGTTGACTTTGGATAGGAGAAAGAACATTCAGGTTTTATATAAATGAGGACCAGAAGTTAAAATGATCTGAAACTCAGTGAACTCGCCACAGGGCTGTGCCACCTTCACTATATTCACTTCCATCCATATTACCAGAACCCCACTCAAATTCACTTCAGTGAATCTGTGATTCAAAATATTCCAGAAGAGGAAATATCAACAGAACAGTCAACTGATGATGATTACATTCGGCATAATTGAATCTGAATTGTAGCTCCAGTGTACAGGTGGATGAGAGTAGTGAGGTCAGAAATAAGGTTTCAAAGTCGCAGGTGTGTACCAGCAGGCAGGAAAGTGATTTGAAGTGTGTCTATGTCATCGCCAAAAGCACCTGGAATAAGGTGGGTGAACTTGCAGCATGGATTAGTACCTGGGACTTCGATGCAGTGGCTACTTTGGAGACATGGACAGAGCAGGGACAGGAATCATTGTTGCAGGCTCTAGGGTTTACATGTTTCAGTAAGGTCACAGAAGGTGGTTAAAAAAAAGGGGGATACAGTATTACAGTGGCAGAAAGGAAGTTTGATGAGGACCTGTCAACTGATGTAGTATGGGCTTAGGTTAGAAACAGGAAAGGAGAGGTCAGCCTGTTAGGAGTTTTCTATAGGCCTCCAAGATGTTCCAGAGTCATAGAGATGTACAGCATGGAAATACACCCTTCGGTCCAACCCGTCCATGCTGACCAGACATCCCAACCCAATCTAGTCCCACCTGCCAGCACCCGGCCATATCCCTCCAAACCCTTCCTATTCATATACCCATCCAAATGCCTCTTAAATGTTGCAATTGTACCAGCCTCCACCACATCCTCTGGCAGCTCATTCCATACACGTACCACCCTCTGGTGAAAAAGTTGCCCCATAGGTCTCTTTTATATCTTTCACCTCTCACCCTAAACATATGCCCTCTAGTTCTGGACTCCCCGACCCCAGGGAAAAGACTTTGTCTAGTTATCCTATCCATGCCCCTCATAATTTTGTAAACCTCTATAACGTTACCCCTCAGCCTCCAACGCTCCAAGGAAAACAGCCCTAGCCTGTTCAGCCTCTCCCTGTAGCTCAGATCCTCCAACCCTGGCAACATCCTTGTAAATCTTTTCTGAACCCTTTCAAGTTTCACAACATCTTTCCGATAGGAAGGAGACCAGAATTGCATGCAATACTCCAACAGTGGCCTAACTAATATCCTGTACAGTTGCAACATGACCTCCCAACTCCTGTACTCAATATCTGACCAATAAAGGAAAGCATACCAAATGCCTTCTTCACTATCCTATTTACCTGCAACTCCACTTTCAAGGAGCTATGAACCTGCACTCCAAGGTTTCTTTGTTCAGCAACCCTCCACTCCTAGGACCTTACCATTAAGTGTATAAGTCCTGCTAAGATTTGCTTTCCCAAAAGGCAGCACTTCACATTTATCTGAATTAAACTCCATCTGCCACATCTCAGCCCATTGGCCCATCTGGTCCAGATTCTGTTGTAATCTGAGGTAACCCTCTTCGCTGTCCACTACACCTCCAATTTTGGTGTCATCTGCAAACTTATTAACTGTACCTCTTATGCTCCCATCCAAATCATTTATGTAAATGACAAAAAGTAGAGGGCCCAGGACCAATCCTTGTGGAAATCCACTGGTCACAGGCCTCCAGTCTGAAAAACAACCCTCCACACCCACCCTCTGTCTTCTACCTTTGAGCCAGTTCTGTATCCAAATGGCTAGTTCTCCCTGTATTCCATGAGATCGAACCTTGCTAATCAGTCTCCCATGGGGAACCTTGTCGAACGCCTTACTGAAGTCCATCTACTGCTCTGCCCTCATCAATCTTCTTTGTTACTTCTTCAAAAAATTCAATCAAGTTTGTGAAACATGATTTCTCACGCACAAGGCCATGTTGACTATCCCGAATCAGTCCTTGCCTTTCCAAATACATGTACATCCTGTCCCTCAGGATTCCCTCCAACAACTTGCCCACCACAGAGGTCAGGCTCACCAGTCTATAGTTCCCTGGCTTGTCTTTACCACCCTTCTTAAACAGTGGCACCACGTTTGCCAACCTCCAGTCTTCCGGCACCTCACCTGTGACTATCGATGATACAAATATCTCAGCAAGAGGCCCAGCAATCACTTCTCTAGCTTCCCATAGAGTTCTCGGGTACACCTGATCAGGTCCTAGGGATTTATCCACTTCTATGTGTTTCAAGACTTTCTGCACCTCCTCCTCTGTAATTTCCCTACAGTCTACATCTTCCATATCCTTTTCCACAGTAAATACTGATGCAAAATATTCATTTAGTATCTCCCCCATTTTCTGTGGCTCCACACAAAGGCCGCCTTGCTGATCTTTGAGGGGCTCTATTCTCTCCCTAGTTACCCTTTTGTCCTTAATATATTTGTAAAATCCCTTTGGATTCTCCTTAATTCTATTTGCCAAAGCGATCTCATGTCCCCGTTTTGCCCTCCTGATTTCCCTCTTAAGTATACTCCTACATTCTTTATACTCTAAGGATTCACTTGATCTATCCTGTCTATACCGGACATATGCTTCCTTCTCTTTCTTAACCAAAACCTCAATTTCTTTAATCATCCAGCATTTCCTATACCTACCAGTCTTCCCTTTCAGGAGAAAGTGAGGACTGCAGGTGCTGGAGATCAGAGCTGAAAATGTGTTGCTGGAAAAGCGCAGCAGGTCAGGCAGCATCCAAGGAGCAGGAGAATCGACGTTTCGGGCATGAGCCCTTCTTCAGGAGCGTTCCCTTTCACCCTGACAGGAATATACTTTCTCTGGATTCTTGTTATCTCATTTCTGAAGGCTTCCCATTTTCCAGCAATCCCTTTACTTGCGAACATCTGCCTCCAATCAGCTTTCAAACGTTCCTGCCTAACACCGTCAAAATTGGTCTTTCTCCAATTTAGAACTTCAACTTTTAGATCTGGTCTATCCTTTTCCATCACTATTTTAAATCGAATAGATTTATGGTCGCTGGCCCCAAAGTGCTCCCCCACTGACACCTCAGTCACCTGCCCTGCCTTATTCTCCAAGAGTAGGTCAAGTTTTGCACCTTCTCTAGTAGGTACATCCACATACTGAATCAAAAAATTGTCTTGTACACACTTAAATTCCTCTCCATCTAAACCTTTAACACTATGGCAGTCCCAGTCGATGTTTGGAAAGTTAAAATCCCCTACATGACTACCCTGAAGAAGGGCTTATGCCCGAAACGTCGATTCTCCTGTTCCCTGGATGCTGCCTGACCTGCTGCGCTTTTCCAGCAACACATTTTCAGCTCTGATCTCCAGCATCTGCAGTCCTCACTTTCTCCTCAATGACTACCCTATTATTCTTACAGATAGCTGAGATCTCCTTACAAGTTTGTTTCTCAATTTCCCTCTAACTATCGGGGGTCTATAATACAATCCCAATAAGGTGATCATGCCTTTCTTATTTCTCAGTTCGACCCAAATAACTTCCCTGGATGTATTTCTGGGAATATCCTCCCTCAGCACAATTGTAATGCTATCCCTTATCAAAAATGACACTCCCCCTCCTCTCTTGCTTCCCTTTCTATCCGTCTAGCATTTGTATCCTGGAACATTAAGCTGCCAGTCCTGCCCATCCCTGAGGCATGTTTCTGTAATCTTCTACCCCAAAAGAGATTCCAATGATCCAAAAATGTGAATCCTTCTCCCATACACCAGCTCCTCAGCCATGCATTCATTTGCTCTCTCCTCCTATTCCTGCCCTCACTGACTCGTAGCACTGGGAGTAATCCAGATATTACTACCCTTGAGGACCTCCTTTTTAAATTTCTGCCTAACTCTCTGTAATCTCCCTTCAGAGTCTAAACCTTTTCCCTTCCAATGCCGTTGGTTCCAATGTGGACAATGACCTCCTACTGGCCCCTCTCCCCCGTGAGAACATTCTGCACCCTCTCTGAGACATCCTTGATCCTGGCACCAGGGAAACAACACACCATTCTGCTTTTTCTCCGCTGGCCACAGAAATGTCTATCTGTACCTTGGACTACAGAATCCCCTAACACAATTTATCTCTTGGAAGCCGACGTACCCCTCGTTGCATTAGAGCCAGTCTCAATACCAGAAACTTTTCGTGCTACGTTCCCCTGAGAATCCATCACCCCCTACATTTTCCAAACCAGCATACCTGTTTGAAATGGGTATATCCACAAAAGACTCCTGCACTAGGTCCCGACCTCTCTCACCCTTCCTGGAGTTAACCCATCTATGTGACTGTATCTGAGACTTTCCCCCCTTCCTATAACTGCCATCCATCACATACTGTTGCTGTTGGAAATTCCTCATCACTTCTATTTGTCTCTCCAACCAATCCATTCGATTTGATAGGATTTGCATCCAATAGCATTTTTGGCAGATATAATCTGCAGTAACCCTTAAACTCTCTTTAAACTCCCACATCTGACAAGATGTTCATTTCACTGCAAAGGCCATTTTTGCTCCTTCACAATCTATAGACCAAAAAATAACACTGTCTTATTCCTCTACAAACACTGCACCAGGTTAAATTAATAGTTATGGCTTATATTTTAAGTTTAATCAAGAGACTTATCTCCAAAAACATATTATCAAGAAAGAATCCACTATACTCACTAATACAGCCTTTCTCTTGGACAGACTTAAAACAACAATTAACTTATTTGATTCTGTGCTGTGAACCTTGCCCAATAGAGCCTCCAAGATAAGTTGTGAATTTCACTGTTTGTTAATTTTCCCAGACGCACTCCAATGTCCAGCAATACATGAATTTAAACAGCAAAGGCAGTAACTGTGCAGGTTCTCTCTCTCTCTCTGTCTCTCTCTCTCTCTTTCTCTGTCTCTCTCTCCTTTGTCAGCTCTTCTCCCTTTTAAACTGCTGTTGTTTTGGCATTTCTTTGGATAGGATTGCAAGGATGATTCTGGACAGGAGTGAAAGTAATGGAGTAGTTGTTATGGGGTCTTTAACTTTTTAAATATTGACTGGAAATGCTATAGTTCGAGGACATTAGATTGGTCAGTTTTTTGTCCAATGTGTACAGGAGGGTTTCCTGACACAAAATGGAGATAGGCCAACAACAGGCAAAGCGACATTGGATTTGGTACTGGCCAAGTGTTACAATTGGAAGTAGGTGAGCACTTTGATGATAGTGACCACAATTTGGTTATGTTTACTTTAGTGATGGAAAGGGATAGGTATATACCAGTGGGCAAGAAAACTGCAGGGGATAGGCACAACTGAAATATGGAGCTTAGTCAAGGAACAGCTACTGCGTGTCCTGCGTGTCAGGCAGGGAGGAACTGGTCAACTGAAGGAACCATGGTTTACTAAAGAAGTTGAATCTCTTGTCAAGAGGAAGGAGACTTATGTGAAGATGAGGTGTGAAGGCTCAGCCAGGGCACTTGAGATACAAGTTAGCCAGGAAGGGCCTAAAGAGAGAGCTAAGAAGAGCCAGGAGGGGGCATGAGAAGTTGTCGGCAGATAAGGTTAAGGAAACCCTAAAGCTTTCTATTGGTATGTCAGGAATAAAAGAATGACAAGAGTAAGATTAGGGTCAGTCAAGGACAGTAGTCGTAGCTGTGCATAGAGTCAAAGAGTTAGGAGGCGCTAAGTGAATATCTTTCAACAGTATTCAAACAGGAAAAAGACAATGTTGTCGAGAAGAATACTGAGATACAGACTTTTAGACGAGACAAGATTGAGGTTCATAAGGAGGAGGTGTTAGCAATTCTGGGAAGTGTAAGAAAAGTTAAATCCTCTGGGCTACATGGGCTTTATCCTAGGATCCTCTTGGAAGGTAGGGAGGAGATTGCTGAGCCTTTAGCTTTGATCTTTATGTCGTTATTGTCTACAGGAATAGTGACAGAAGACTGGAGGATAACAAATGTTGTCCCCATGTTCAAGAAGCGGAGTCGAGACAACCTAGGTAATTATAGACCACTTTGGTTGTGCGTAAAGTGTTGTGAACGATTATAGAGATAGGATTTATAATAATCTAGAAAGAAATAATTTGATGAGGGATAGTCAGCATGGTTTTGTGAAGGGTAGGTGGTGCCTGGCAAATCTTATTGATTTCTTTGAGAAGGTGACCAAACACATGGATGAGGGTAAAGCGATTAATGTGATGTTTATGGATTTCAGTAAAGCAGTTGAAAAGGTTCTCCACAGTAGACTATTGCAGAAAATAGAGGAATAAAATTGAGGGTGATTTAGATTAGATTACTTACAGTGTGGAAACAGGCCCTTCAGTCCAACAAACCCACACCGACCCTCCAAATAGCAACCCACACAGACCCATACATTTACCCCTTCACCTAACACTACGGGAAATTTAGCATGGCCAATTCACCTAACCTGCACATTTTTGGACTGTGGGAGGAAACCAGGTCACCCAGAGGAAACCCACGCAGACACAGAGAGAATGTGCAAACTCCACACAGAAGGTTGCCTGAGGCGGGAATTGAACCTGGGTCTCTGGCGCTCCAAGAATTGAGAAAGGAGCTTTATTGTGCTGCTGCTTTCTTATTCAATTTATCTCAAAGTAGCAAGTAGTTCTCAGCATATTGAGACCTTTTCAAGGTATGGGTTTCCTACTTTATGCTACTGCACTTCAGTTTTAAAGGTTAATTGTCATCAATGCTGATTTTTGAGAGAAACTAAAGAATGAACTTATAACTGCTGCAGGAGCTCATCATTTTCTACTTTCTGAAATTAAGATTCCTTTTTGTAAAATAAATTGAAACATGTTTTTTAAAAAAAAGTAAAAAGAAAAATTGACTGAAACATTTTTCTGTTGATAAATTTAGAAGACATTTGATCATTTCTATCCATTTCCTTTTTTGCCTTTTTCGATCTTATGATTCAAAGGTTAAATACTTTGCCTCACTCTTTGCTTGAAAGTGGCCAGCTGTATAATTTCACCTATAACTGAAAAGAAACTCAGTGGTTTAACATTTTGCAGTTTTAAGGAAGTTACTGCAACAGAGTATCTGTTTCTACTGGTGTGCGCATCTCTTTCATGCGCTTAAATCACCTTACAAATTGAAGAATGATACAACAGTCCCTTTTATTCAGGGCCTCTTTGGTCAGCTCTCTCTTTGGACTAAATGTTTTTTGGGAAACGTACCAAGCTGCATTCGGCTCCTTGAATAGACTCTGTCGAATCCAGACAGCCTCCCAAGTGGCATTCAGCCATCTGATAAACAATGTAAACTGGACAAATGTTTATTTCTATAAAACGCATCTCATTGGTGTTGCACCATTTACAATTGTTACCAGAATCTTATCAAGTGAACATGTTGAAGAATCTGAAGAAGTAAATACAATATCACAGCAGCCTAACAACAATCAATTTCAAGGTAT
>NC_057711.1:92740483-92753653 GCF_004010195.1 Chiloscyllium plagiosum
GAGGATGAATAGAGGTATTAGTTCTAATGTAAAGTTTTATTGATTTTCTTGTGCAAAAGTTTAACGCATTTTTGTTCTTCAATTGCTGACTGTACATTTCCAGTACTTGTGGATTTTATTTCTTCTGACTTGCAAAAGTTCCAAACATGGGCAATGAACTTGAGCAAATCCATGAAATCAAGTGATCCAGAGGGAACCTAAACTGAATAAACCAGTATGTATTTCCAAAAATATACAGTATGCACAAATTTGTAAGGCAGCATTGCAGGCTAAGTCTTTATTTAATGTCTATAACTGCCCGACAATAGGCAGTTTTAAAATACTTTTTTCAATTGTTTGTAATTTTGGCTCAAAATGATATCTCCAAACCAGATCGATGTGTTAATTGTCAAGGGTTAATTTGACATGGCAATAAACAATCAAAAGAAAGTAAATGAAAACAGACTACAATGACCTTGAATTGGGAAGTGGTTGTTTTGCAACGGCATCTGGATTTGTTTGTGACAACAAGTACAGACTAATGTTTGGGAAAGTACTCAGAATGGCAATACAGAATATAGTCTCAGATTCAGAATAGTATTATTATTGGGGACATTTCCTAACTCTTGGGACTTTTCAGTATTGGGCTGGCATTCGTAAGACCAAGACCAAGACCAGGGGCCTTTTATCATCTGACTGGGGTTTACAAGACCACGGTCAGTGATATTCCCCATTGGACTGGTGTTCGTGGACTCATGCCGTGGAAACAGAGATAGCGTTCCATTGCCAATCATCACCCAAAAGACCCTGATTGGTAAAAGACAGTGAGACTCGTGTGTTGAATATGTCTGAAGTAGTTTAATTTAATTGATTCACTCATTAGTTTGCAAATATCTAAATTAGATTAAGCTGATAAATTTGCTTTATGTCAAAGGACGCACATGTCGTCTTATATTCATTTTGATCAGACCTTAAAGAACCTGTTAGGTACTTTGAGCCTAACAATCTTCCGCTGCAATCTTTGGAATATTGGGCCACTGCAGTGTAGTGAGGAAGGGAGTTCTTGGATTTTCACCCAGTGACACTGAAGGAAAAGTGATATGGTTGAGTCCGAACGGTATTTGACTTGGAGTGGAACATTCGGGTTCTGGTGTTCCAACACATTGACTGAATGTGTCCTTCTAGTTGAGAGAGACTATAGGTTTGGAAAGTGCTATTGGACGATCACTGGTATGTTACTTGCACCACTGAGCTTTAATAATGAGGGGAGTGAATACTTAAGATGCTTTATGGCAATCAAAATGACTGCTTTATTGTGGATGGTGACACAATCCTTGAGCAAATAAATGTAAAAATCTCGTGACACTATCTGGAAGAGCAGGAAACTTCCTCAGCACCTGACTAATATTTCGTCCTCAACCAAAAAAACAGGTTAATGGTCATTCTCCTCTTGTTTGAGACTAGATGTATTATATGCACTGTATGCATTCAAATCTATCTTTCCATCACAAATCAGATTGTAAACAAATGTAACAAGTTAAGATTATCACAGTTAATGGATTACATGCTATATGTGAGGCATGAGGCTTCATGGTAAAAATCTATATGACCGACAGTGACAAAAGCTCTCTATCTTCTTCAAGAATGTGTAAAACCCTAATTTTTCAACTCAGGTTTTCTTTGGTTCAATGGTTTTTTTGAAGAATATAATTTCTTTGAAGAATTTTGAGATTATCTTTCTACACAAAGGCCATACTATAAATACAAACTGTTGTATAAGTAGATCTGCTATTACATGGTCGTTGCGTTCTTGTACCACCCCACGCTGTACAAATCACACTTCGTGTTGCCAATGCAATCGCACCATCGCCAACACGCATTTTTAAAAGCTTCCACCTTAGAAACAGCAAGTCCTATTCGTCAACTAATATTTGGATCAGTGATATCCTTAATTTTTCTGGCATTCGTCACACTGACGAAACGCGCATTATAGCAGAATGTAGATGATGGTGATACAGCTGCCAAACAAAAAGTCATGAACAATAGATTGGTCATGTTAAATTGACCCATATAGTGTCCAGGGATGTACAGGCTGGGTAGATTAGCCATGGTAAATACGGGATCGTAGGGATAGTTTGGGGCTGAGTTTGGGTGGGATCCTCTTCAAAGGATTGTTTCATACTTGAGCTGAGTGGTCTCTTCCGCACTGCAGCGATTCATGATTAATCATGAGACTTCCATCGAGTTTACACAGCGGTGAATACTTTTAGATTAGATTACATTACAGTGTGGAAACAGGCCCTTCAGCCCAACAAGTCCACACTGACCCGCCGAAGCGCAACCCACCCAGACCCATTCCCCTACATTTACCCCTTACCTAACACTACGGGCAATTTAACATGGCCAATTCACCTGACCTGCACATCTTTGGACTGTGGGAGGAAACCGGAGCACCCGGAGGAAACCCACGCAGACACGGGGAGAATGTGCAAACTCCACACAGTCAGTCGCCTGAGGCGGGAATTGAACCCGGGTCTCTGGCACTGTGAGGCAGCAGTGCTAACCACTGTGCCACTGTGCCACCGTGCCATCCACTTTTCATGTTGACATATCAGAGCTACAAAGTACCAAGGACAATTTTCACTTTTTAACTTCAAAATGTTTTTTTTTTACAAAAGTAGCTTGTTACAGCCAATGCAAATTCAATCACTGTCTGGCAAAGTCCTGGGCGGGAATATCACAGCTGTAAAGTATCACGGAAAGTTCAAACAGACAGAAAAATGTAGTCAGCATACATAACAAAAGTGCTGACAGTTTGTTTTGCTTTGCGGATATACAAGAAAAGGACTTAAAAACTTACTGCAACACTATTCAGTCTTTGTGGCCTGAATTCCTAGTATGTAGACTGAAACGCTGTGAGCAAAGTCATTTAAACAACACTGCACTACAATAAAAGAAAAAGTAAAAACGTGTTTTTTCATTGAGTGCTGTCAGTCAGCCATATCAAAGGAATTAGGACCAAAAATGTTTCGATTAACCTGCAAAGCCAAAATCCTCAATTAAATGTTCACCTATGAACACCAATACTACTAGTGCTATTTACCATGCTAGCCATAATGTTCAAACGTCTGCTTTTTACAAACAATTCATACACTAATTTGTATTACTGACCTTTTAATAATAATTTTCTTTAAACTCATTAGATTAGATTACTTACAGAGTGGAAACAGGCCCTTCGGCCCAACAGGCCCACACCGCCCCGCCGAAGCGCAACCCACCCATACACTTACATTTACCCCTTACCTAACACTACGGGCAATTTAGCATGGCCAATTCACCTGACCTGCACATCTTTGGACTGTGGGAGGAAACCGGAGCACCCGGAGGAAACCCACGCAGACACGGGGAGAACGTGCAAACTCCACACAGTCACCTGAGGCGGGAATTGAACCTGGGTCTCTGGCACTGTGAGGCAGCAGTGCTAACCACTGTGCCACTGTGCTGCCCACGCCCACGTGTGGGTCTTATTTCTAATGTGTGTTATTGCATTACTATTTCTCCTTTAGTGATTAATAAACTAATTTTGTTAAGTCGAGAAAACCTGATTAAATTGGCTTCTTTTAAAACATAAGTTAATTTGGATCTGGAAGAAAGATATCCATGAAGGATGGAATCATCTCAAAATTCAGCTTGGTGCAATCAACCAAAGTGGTGGGTTAAGAAAGAGTAGGGATCAATTCACTCCTCCTCCTGACCAACAATTTAAGGCAGTTAACCTAGAAGAGTAACATAGGAAGGCACCTCAATTGGTGACTAGTCGTAACATAATTTGAACAGATAAGACAGCCCATTTGTCATTAAACATCGCCGAATATCCTTTTTTTTATGTATTTAAGTTCATTGCTCACTCATACAAGTGGATTGTGTTTAACCTCAACAGGATTGAAACACCAATATTAAAATTAACTAGTTACATACCTGCCAGAAAACTTAAGGATGTTGCTGATCCAAATATTAGTCTACTCCACTGAGCAGATAAAAACAGTTCTCCAAAACTGTTCAAAGGTGTCCTTCTTCATAAATACATGGCAGATCCAATAATATAATTAGGGAGTAATTCAATTTTATTAATTCACCACAGTGAGCAAGTATTTTATTTTGCACTCAGTATGTCATATGAAAGGGAAGACACAATCAATTAGAAGAGGCCTAAACAAGTAGGCTTTTACTTTAGCTGTGGTTTCTGTAGGATTTCCTTCAACCTTCACTTCTACTTCACCTGCTCTTCTGTTCTCCGGTCTTTCTTTTCCCCTCCATTCATCCCCTCCCCATCTCTGCTTATCCATGTATCACAATACTACTCATCTCCCTCCTTTCCCTTTGCTCCTTCCACTCAAGTCCCTTAATTCTCCTCCCGAACTTTTCATGCTCAACCTCGGTCACTGTTCGTCTTTCTCACTCCCTCATCATCCAGCTGACTTTCTCTTCCACCCTCTGATCCTGCTTGATGAGTAAAGTACCATTGAGCAAGACTCCTCCTGAACAATTCTATGGCAGATCAGCTAGATTTGAAACAATACTTTAGATATAGAATATAGATATAGAAAAATATAGCGCAGTACAGGCCCTTGATGTTGCGCCGATCCAAGCCCACCTAACCTACACTAGCCCACTATCCTCCATAGTAATTTTATTACAATTTTCAACTTGTAATTCAAAAATTGTGCTTCCAGATTCAAAAGATATTGGGCCAGATGTCATGGTCAATATTGCTGTTGATATCATTTACAGAGTTTTTCTAGGGTTTACATTGGATAGCTCCTAAAATCGCCTCACCATTACCCCTTTCCAGGTCAACTTTGGATGCAAGGATTAAGGAAAATGCTATAATTATAACCAGTGATGTTTGCATCTCATGAAAAGATTTTTTAAAAAATAACAGATATGAATTGACATTATCCCCTGTCAATTCCAAGTAATGCAAGCAGCACACAAATTGTCTCTGCTAATTCGAGTGATTATAGTCTGCAGTCCATTTGTGGACGTGCTGCTGAGCGACAGCATATCTCAGAAGGGGGACTAACATTGTGCAAAGCTGGTATCACTTAAAGCTAGCCTGCACCTTTTAAGAGATAACTGCTGCATCTCCATGCATATAGTGGGACAGTCAATTAACATTCTTTTCTCTTACTATATAAATCCGTTTTTCAATGTTGCTTTCTTGCATCACAGTCCTGATGAGTACAAGATGAAAAGCTTCAATTTAGTGTTTCTTTTTTGTAAAGGATAGAATTCTAAATGGAGTGCAGAAGCAGAGAGATCTTGGGTCAAATCACTGAAGGTATCTGAGCAAATCAATAAAGTAATTAATATGCCTTTTGGGAGCTTGGGCTTTATAAATAGGGCATTGATTATAAAAGTAAGGAACTGATGACAAACATTTATATAAAGGTGGATCTGCCTCAGTTGAAATAATGGATAATGCACTTGAGGAAGACGGTAAAGGCATTAGAGAGGATGCATAAAAGATTAAAAGGAATTGTTCCAAGAGAAAAGGCAATTTAGTTATGTGGATTGAGTAGAGATGCTGGTTTTGTCCTTTGAGAAGGTTGAAGTGAGATTTGATAGAGGTGCCCAAAATCACGGAAGGTCTGACAGAGCAGATACAGAGAAACTGCTCCACCAAATATAACAATAGAAGTGGCAGTCAATTACTGGACACTGGGAATGATTCTTATGTCAAGTAGTCTTTGACTAGATTTAATAGAATTATTGTTATAGGAGATTCTCCTATCAGGGACGTAGACAAGACACTCTGTGGTCGTGAGCATAGATTTAAGATGGTTTGTTGCATTCCTGGTATTATGATTAAGGACCCCTCTAAATGTTTCAAACGCATTGTTATTGGTGAGATTGAGAAGCCAGAAATTATTATTTTAGGGAAAAGATTAAAGCAATACAGAGTGAATTTAAAAGGTTAGAGAGAGGATTAAATAATGCAACCTGGGCGGCACGGTGGCACAGTGGTTAGCACTGCTGCCTCACAGCGCCTGAGACCCGGGTTCAATTCCCGCCTCAGGCGACTGACTGTGTGGAGTTTGCACATTCTCCCCGTGTCTGCGTGGGTTTCCTCCGGGTGCTCCGGTTTCCTCCCACAGTCCAAAGATGTGCAGGTCAGGTGAATTGGCCATGCTAAATTGCCCGTAGTGTTAGGTAAGGGGTAAATGTAGGGGTATGGGTGAGTTGCGCTTCGGCGGGGTGGTGTGGACTTGTTGGGCCGAAGGGCCTGTTTCCACATTGTAATGTAATCTAAAACCTGGTTTACTGCCCATGCCAAACTCAAATGAGGGAAATGAACAAATCATAAAGGAAATAAATCGATGGCTGGAGAGCTGGTGCACTGTTCAAGGATTCAGGTTGTTCGACAATTGGAATGTCTTTTGGGATAGAAAAGACATGTTCAAAAAGGATGATTCAAATCTGAACTGGAAAGGGACCAATATTTCAGCAGGAAGATTTGCTCATTCCACCAAGTCATCTTACTGACAGAGATGGGGAGTGAAGGAATTCTAAGTAGCAGTGTAAATGGAAGGATTGATGGGGAAGGTTTTGAAAATGGGGAGAGCACGTCAACTAGAAAAGAAAGACAAGAGGGAGTCTGAGTCTGAAGAACTAAATTGCATTTATTTCAGTGCAAGGGGTCTACAGGTAAAGCTGATGAACGTGGGATTGGGACATCTTAGCTGTAGCTGAGAGAAGGATAAGACTGGCAGCCCGATATACTGGCTTTTAGATGCTTTTGGAAGGAAAGAGAAGGAGGCAAGGCAGAAATGGAGAGTGGCATTTTTGATTAAGTAACATATTACTGCTGTAACTAGGGAAGATATTCTGAAAAATCGTCCAGTGAACATATATGGGTAGAAATTACAAATAAGAAAGATCACATTCATGGGATCGTACTATAAGTCCCCTAGTAGTAATAGGGCAATTGAGAAATGAGTATGTAGGGATATCTCAGATATATTTAAGCACTATAAGGTTGTAATAATGGGGGATTTTAATTTTCCAAACATTGACTGGGGCTACCATAGTGTTAAAAGTTTGAATGATGAAGAATTTGTCACAAGTGTTCAAGAAAATTTTCGTTATCAATATGTGGATGCTACTACTAGAGAAACTAGACCTTCTTTTGGGCAATAAGGCAGAGCAGGTGACTGAAATAAAAGAGGAGGGAGCACTTTTGGTCGAGTGATCATAATTCCATTAGTTTCAAAATGGTTGTGGAAGACAGGCCTTCCCCAAAAATTTAAGTTTTTAATTGGAGTAAGGCAAATGTTAATGGTATGAGACAAGAACTTTAAAAAAATGACTGGATTAGACTGTTTGCAAGTAAAAGGGTGTCTGACAACTTAAGAGTGTGATGCCAAGAGTTCAGAGGCATTGTGTTCCTGTTAAAATGAAGGGTAAGGCTGGTAAGATTAAGAAATAATGGATGAATAAAGCTACTGAGGTTCTAGTCAAGAATAAAAGAAAATCTTATTTTAGACCTAGGTAACTTGATTCAAATGAATCTCTTAAATCAACATAAAGAATAGAAGGCAAAAGTGGGGATATGAGATAGTACTGGCAGATAAGGTTAAGGATAATCCAGAGGGATTCTACAAATACATTAAGAACAACAGGGTAACTAAAGAGAGCATAGGATCTCTTAAAGATCAAGGAGGTAATTTTTGTGTTGAACCCCAGGAGATGCAAATGGTACTAAATGAATATTTTGCACCAGTTTTTGCGGGAGAGAAAGAAATGGATTCTAGAGAATGCAGAGAAATAAACTATGATGTTTAAAAAACTGTTCCTATTACAGAAGAGGGAGTTCGGGAGCTCTTAGGTGGATAAATCTCCGGGACCCAATCCCAGAATGTTGTGGGAAGTAAGGGAGGAAATTACGAGACCCCTTGCAGAAATATTGTATCATCTATAACTACAGGTGAGGTGTCTGATGACTGAAGGGTGGCTAATGTTGTACCTTTGTTTAAGAAAGGTTGTAATGAGAAACTGGGGAATTATAGACCTGTGAGTCTGACTTCGGTTATGGGCAAATTGTTGGAGGTGATTATAAAAAATAGGATTAATGGACATTTAGAGGGGCAAAAATTGATTAGGGGTAGTCAGCATGGTTTTGTGTGAGGAAAATCATGTCTCACAAACTTGATTTAATTTTTTGACGAAGTTACCAAAAAGATTGATGATGGAAGAGCAGTAGACATTGTTTATTTGGATTTTAGTAAAGCCTTTAACAATGTTCCACATGGCAGATTAATTAGTAAAGTTAGGTCACATGGGATTCAGGGTGAGCCTGTCAATTGGATACATAATTGGCTTAATGGCACGAGATAGAGAATATTGGTAGAGAATTGTTTTTCAGACTGGAGGCCTGTGACCAGCAGTGTTCCACAGGGATCAGTTGTGGGGCCTCTTTAGTTTACTTTTCAGAGAGTATAGAAGACAATGGTTAGTAAGTTACAGTACCAAAATTTATGGCATAGTAGACAGTGAAGAGGGTTTTCTAAGATTACAAAGGGATCTTGAACAACTGGGTCAAGAATGGGCTGAAAAATGGCAGATGGAGTCCAATCTGCATAAGTACTGCATTTTGCGACAACAAACAAGGCTAGGCCTTATACAATTAATGGTAGGACCTTGGGTAATGTTGAAGAAAGTGATGACTACAGAACAGTTGAGAATGTGGTGCTGCAAAAGAACAGCAGGTCAGGCAGATGGTCATTCCTGATGAAGGTCTTATACCCGAAACATTTGATTCTCCTGATGCTGCCTGATTTCCCCCCCAAATAATGTTGTAGAACAGAGGAACCTAAGGGTGCAGCTACATAATTCTTTAAAGCTTGTGTCACATATTGACAGACTGGTTAAAAAGGTGCTTGATACGCTTGTCTTCATTGCTCACTCTTTTCAGTAGAGAAGATGGGAAGTCATGTTGAGGTTATACAGGATATTGGCGCTTCTCAAATAGTATGTCCAGTTCTGGTCACCAGAATAACTATAGGAAGGATATTTTGAAGCTGGAGAGGGTTTAGTAGAGATTTAGCAGGATGTTGCTGGGTATGGGAGGTTTGAGTTCAAAAGTAAGTCTGGATAGACTGGTATGTTTTTCACTGGAGCATTTCACTGAGTTGAGACATGACTTAATAGAAATTTATAAAATAATGAGAGGCATAGACAAGAGTTAATGGTAGTTGTCTTTTCCCTAGGATGGGGGATTTCAAGGCTAGCGGGGCACATTTTTAAGTTGAGAGAAGAGAGATTTTAAAAAAAGACATGAGACAAATTTTTGACACCGAGGATGGTCATGTGTAGAATGAACTTCCTGAGGAAGTGGTTAAATCGGGTACAATTACAACTTTTAGAAGACATTTGGATAGGAAAGGAGGGATATAGACCAGAGTCAGGCAGTGGGCGTAGTTTAGTTTGGGAACATGTTCAGCATGAACTGGTTGGACCGAAGGGTCTGTTTCTGTGCTGTATGAATCTATGACTCCACGACATATCAAAAAAGATCACAAAGATTATGATCATTGCAAGTGGAATTAAACACTGTTCTTGCAGAAACATGTGCTGCAACTATTCTATTATTTTATAGCAAACTAAAGCTGAAAATAGTAACATTGGAAATGCAGCAATGTTAATAATTTCTGTAAAATTCAAACGATCCATAGTCGTTTAGGGAACTGATTCGTTAGAAGGCATTATGACACTGATATTTTTTGGAATTTTTTCCCCTTTATTTTCTCTCTTCTTGAAAAGCTTACAGAAAAACATGAGTCATGTTAATTTGTCATTCCCAAAGAATCTGTGGCAGATTTTCCATCTTATAAATGCACAAAAACTATTCTGATTTTAGCTGAATATCCCAGAATTGAATGTCACCATTTATTTACTATATGTAGACAGACTGCACCTGTCAGTAGAGGTTACCCTTGAGCAGTTTTCATTTACAGGGTTAAGGAGAAGCACACCTGAACTGTCTAGAGTTTCCCTTTAGGCCTGAATTGTGATTCTCAAATGGCAGATAATTCCACTTCCTAATCTAATCATTACAAAAGAAAGCTCTCATTGCCTAAATATAAAAACGTTTTGAATTTAAAACAAACTATTTTCTTTCATTCCTTCCTTGCTTGAACATTCAGGAATAATTGCTTAAAAGGTTTAATAGAAGGCAAATTCAAACAAACATCTATAAATCCCTATAATCCTATACTTTGTATACATTGTTGCATTGTTTGTAACCACAGGTTAGTTTTAAACGTTTTTAATTTTTGATTGTGTTCTGATGGGGATCAGAGTTTAATTAATATATATAGGTGCATTAGTCAGAGGGAAATGGGTCTGGGTGGGTTACTCTTTGGAGGGTCGGTGTGGACTGGTTGGGCTGAAGGGCCTGATTTCCATGTAGGGAATCTAAATCTATATTCTTTGTTTTTTACTGAATGGCAATGGATTATTGACATACATCATAAAAAGGGCTTGAATGATATAATCAAAATGATTTTACATTTTTTCTTTAATGTACATTCTATATTGATGCCTGTAGGCCAATTTAAAAATAAGGATGCTGAACCAAAGAAGATGTTATGAAGATAAATCATGGGTTGGGTCAAAAGGTGCGATTTAAGGAATGTGTTCAATTAAAAAGGAGGGATTAGAGAAATTAAAGAATTTGGGAACGGAATTACAGAGAATGGGCTGAAGTTAGGCGAAATAAAGGATTGATGCATGCAGTATCCCAGTCACACGAGTAATGGGGGTGTGTTTGGACCAGAGGGTCTTGCTGCTTTTATTATAAATGGCTCAAGACACAGAGTACTGAAGTGAAACTTTTAAGTAACACCACCCCTTGCTCCTTAGCATTCAGCAGATCTGATAGCAACCTCTCTCCCAGAATGAAAATCTGGTTATTTTAGGAGAATTTCTCCTGGGTCAGGTTCCAGGAAATGGTCAATTCTTCACCTGACACACCAGGCTTGCTATTAAAAATTTGACCATGCTGAAAGATAGAATTACAGACAACTAGTTTTGGATAACCTGAAGTTTGTGGAGAGTGGAAACAGTAGTCCAAGAATGAAAATGAGCTGAAGTAGAGGTTGAGGCAAGTGATTTTACAGAGGTGTAACTCGGCAGTCCTTAGGACAGATGACTTTAATCGTTTTGCAACCTAACAGGACTCTGATGTGAACAGTATGCATAGAAGTGTCCCTGTCATATCATGGACACAAACTAGCTCAATTCTCTTGACTGCCAATTCAAAACTGTCCATGTTGTACCAAAAAACACACTGACATCTCCTGGCACAGTCAGAAGTCACGCAACACCAGTCATAGTCCAAGAGGTTTATTTGAAATCACAAGCTTTCAGTATTCTCCTCCTTTGTCAAGTGAAGTCCAACACCACCACATCCACAGCAGCTACTAACACAGGTATGATGCAAATTTCACAAGTGTCATATAAATGCTTAGTAAAGACAAAGTCAAACATCAGTAACCTGTATAGTATTTCAAATGCTTGGATGTTTCTTTTCTCATCACTGATTGAAAGGCATACTTACATTGTCCCTCCTGTTATTCAAACATACTTATTGGATCTGGCTACAAATATAATTGGTTAATTCCTGGCAAAGCAGCATTATGCTAAAAGCTCTCGATTTTCTTTATAATTACTGGAGGGGTCAGTTAGCTAAATTGGCTGGATGGGTAGTTTGCGATGCAGAGTGAAACCAATACCATGGGGCTCAATTCCTACACTGGCTGAGGTTACAATGAAGAACTCTCCTTTCCAACCTCTCCCCTCACCCGAGGCGTGTGACCCTCGAGTTAAACTAGATTTCTGTTTTTAGATTAGATTAGATTACAGTGTGGAAACAGGCCCTTCTGCCCAACAAGTCCACACCGACCCACCGAAGCGAAACCCACCCATACCCCTACATTTACCCCTTACCTAACACTACGGGCAATTTAGTAAGGCCAATTCACCTGACCCTGCACATCTTTGGACTGTGGAAGGAAACCAGAGCACCCGGAGGAAACCCACGCAGACACGGGGAGAATGTGCAAACTCCACACAGTCAGTCGCCTGAGGCGGGAATTGAACCCGGGTCTCTGGCGCTGTGAGGCAGCAGTGCTAACCACTGTGCCACCATGCCGCACACCGTGTTATAAGGACGGGCTGGTTAGGCTGGGGCTCTTTTCCCCTGGAGAATAGGAGGCTGAAGGGGTGACCTTAGAGAAGTTTTTAAAATCAAGAGTGACATATATAAGGTGTATAGCCAACATCTGTTCACCAGGGTAGGGAAGTCCAAAACTAGAAGGGATATTTTTAAGGTGAGAAGGGAAAGATTTAAAAGAGACCTGAGGCAACGTTTTCCACACAGAGGGTCATGCATATATGGAACAAGCTGCCAGAGGAAATCATAGAGGTGAGAACAATTACAACATTTAAAAGTACATGGATAGTAAAGGTCTCGAGGGGTAGGAGCCAAACACAGGCAAATGGGACTACTTCAGTCCTGGTCGGCACATATGAGTTGAGCCAAAGGGTCAGTTTCTGTGTAGAATGACTCTGACAAGTTCCAACAGAGGAGCAAGGCTATAAAAGTTGTGCAAATTCCAAATTTCCCACCTCTACTCCTGTTTCTGATAAATTTTGTCTGATATGGGTGCTGATTAAAAAAACACTCATTGAATATGTACAAAATGCATACAAGGTGAGTTGACTTGAAGGTGCCACAAGAGAATGGGGAGTACTTTAGTGGTATGAGAAAGCTAGGATGGAACATGAGGTGTTTTGGAGAGTGAGTGAGGGCATGGGAGAGGTGAAGATTAAATGCACTAGGCTGCCACGTCTGGTCTGAATGTCAGAAACTATGCAGGGCAAATCCAGACTAACAGTGCTTATCATTATGCACAATAGCCTTTCAAGATGGTGTTGATGGCAGGGAAGCACATCCATTGCTAGGATATTCAGGATATTGTACATGCTGGAACAGGACTAGAATCAGGTGAGAGAGACATCATAAGAGTGGGGTAGGTAGTTAAGAATGGCAATATTCAGTCAGGATTAGATTAGATTAGATTAGATTACTTACAGTGTGGAAACAGGCCCTTCGGCCCAACAAGTCCA
>NC_057711.1:92756126-92781386 GCF_004010195.1 Chiloscyllium plagiosum
TGGAATGAGCTGCCAGAGGATGTGGTGGAGTCTGGTACAATTGCAACATTTAAGAGGCATTTGGAATGGTATATGAATAGGAAAGGTTTGGAGGGATATAGGCCGGGTGCTGGCAGGTGGGACTAGATTGGGTTGGGATATCTGATCGGCATGGATGGGTTGGACCGAAGGGTCTGTTTCCATGCTGTACATCTCTATGACTCTCTCAACTCTGATCTCCAGCATCTGCAAACCTCACTATCTCCAAGTTGATTTCAACCTTACTGAGAAGTCTCTTCTAGGGATGAAGTTCTCCTCCTCTGTCTGCAAAGATCTCAGTGAGTCCCTCTCTTACTGTACCCCCCAAGTCTGCTTCTCTGCCATGAAGCTCTTCAGCCATTTCCTCAAGCAGACGTGCTACCACAGCCACATTTCCTTCCTCAGTACCAGCCTACGGAACCGGTTGATTCCACATGGACACCGGACCACATTCAGACCAACCCAGTTTGGACCTGAACAGGATACCCAGCACACACTACAAATCCAAAACCTTCAACAACTATTCTCTTTCTGGATCCTCCACTCCACATGTGCCACTATCTACTCTACCTGTAGTCAGTCCTGCCCCAGCTCAGAGCCACAATTTCCCAGACCTCCAGCGAACCTCTGTATTTCTACATCCTCAGGAGGATACATACACTCAACAAACTGTGTATTTATCTACTGAATTCCTGATGAAGGTCTGCGGCCCGAAACATCGATTTTCCTACTCCTGCTACCTGACCTGCGCTTTTCCAGCAACACCGTCTCAACATTGGTTTGGAAGTGTTACCTAAGGAGCCTTGGTGATAGTGAATCTTGAAAATGGGTATAATGGATCAAATGGCCTTCTAGAGTCAGAGATGTACAGCATGGAAACAGATCCTTTGAGCCAACTCGTCCATGCTGACCAGATATCCTTAACTAATCTAGTCTCAATTGTCAGCATTTGGCCCATATCCCTCTAAACCCTTCCTATTCATATACCCATCAAGATTCCTTTTCAATGTAATTGTACCAGCCTCCACCACCTTTTAAGGAGGGAAATTTATCTTCCTGGCAACCCACAGTCCGCTTTCTGTCTCTCTCGCGTCTCATGACAATGTAGGTGGGGGAAATGATAGTCTAGTGGCGTTATTGTTGACCTATCAATCCAGAGACCCAAGGATTGGCCTCCATCTTCAGGAGGAGCAAAGACAAGGAGGCTGCCAGGAAGGTAAATTTCCCTCCTTTAAAGGACTTACCTTGAGTGTCAGCGGTGTCCATTTTTGGGAGTAGCGAGAGAGAGGACCATGGGTCTGCTGGGAAGGTAAATTTTCCTCTTTAAAAGGACTTACTTTGAGTATCAGTGGCCTCTGTTTTCGGAAGCAGTGGTGGGAGCAGTGTGAGTGAGGAGCTGAGTGAGAGCAGTCAAATTGGGCTCTAGGAAGGTGGGTGAACCGATATATTTGGGCAGTGCAGGTGTCCCCTGCAGTCACTTCCCTCCAAAACAGGCATACTGTTTTGGATACTTTTAGGGGAGATGTCTCACCAAGGAAGGCAGCAGTAGCCAGGTTCATGGCACCATGGTTGGTTCTGCTGTACAAAAGGGTGGGAAAAAGAGTGGAAGGGGATTCAATTGTAAGGGGAATAGATAGGTGGTTCTGTGATTGAAAATGAGACTCCTGAATATTATGTTGCCTCCCAGGTGCACAGGTCAGGAATGTCTCAGATCAGCTGCAGAACCTTCTGAAGGGGGAGGGTGAACAGCCAGTAGTCATGGTGCATATAAAGGCACCAATGATATAGGTAAAAAACGGGATGAGGAACTACAAGCGGAATTTTGGGAGTTAGGAGCCAAGTTAAAATTTCAGATCTCCAAGGTAGTAACCTCAGGATTGCTACCAGTGCCACGTGCTAGTCAGAGTACAAATGAAAGAAAAGGCAAATGAATGCGTGACTTGAGAGATGTTGCAGGAGGGAGGGTTTCAGATTTTCGGGACATTGGGACCAGTTCTACAGAAGGTGGGACTTATAACTTGGCTCCTAACTCCCTAAATTCTGCTTGTAGGACCTCATTTTACTTTTTACATATAACATTGTAACTGCACCTTTCCAATTTCTGAGCTCTGCCTATGTTGCCTCCCAACAGCTGGCGTGAAGTAGAGGTACAAATATGTAAACAGATTATGAAAGATGTAGGAGCAACAGGGTAGTGGTGATAGGATTTGAATTTTCCCAACATTGACTGGGATTCACTTAGTGTTAGAGGTCTAGATGAATAAGAATTTGTAAGGAGCATCCAGCAGGGTTTTTGAGAGCAATATATAAATCGTCCTACTCGGGAAGGGGCCATACTGGATCTGGTGTTGGGGAATGAGTCCATCCAGGTGGCTAATGTTTCAGTAGGAGATTAATTTGGGAATAGTAATCAAAATTACGTAAGTTTCCGAATGCACATGAACAAAGACATGAGCAGTCCTAAAGGGAGACTGCAAAATTGGGGGAAGGCCAACTATACCAAAATTTGGCAGGAGCTGGGGATTATACATTGGGAATAGCTGTTTTACAGTAAATCCATATGTGGGAGGCTTTTAAACAGAGGTTGATTAAAATGCAGGAGAGACATATTCCTGTCAAAATGAGGGATAGAAATGGAAGATTGGGAAACCATGGATGACAGGTGAAATGGAGCAAAAAGGAGGCATACATAAGGCATCTGAAGACAGACGAAGCTTTGGAAGAATATTGGGAATGTTTGGAAAAATCTGAAACGAGGAATTAAGAGAGTTAAAAGAGGTCATGAGATATCTTTAGCAGACAGGGTTAGGGAAAATCCCAAAGCCTTTTATTCATATATAAGGAGCAAGAGGGTAACTAGAGAAAGGGTTGGCCCACTCAAGGACAAAAGGAGGAAAGTTACGTGTGGAGTTAGAGAAAATGAGTGAGATTCTTAATGAGTACTTTGCATCAGTATTCAGCAACGATAGGGATATGATGGATGTTGAGGGTAGGGTTGGATGTTTGATTACTCTAGGTCAAGTCAGCATAAGGAGGGAAGACGTGTTGGGTATTCTAAAAGGCATTAAAGTGGACAAGTCCCCAGGTCCAGATGGGAACTATACCAGGTTACTGAGGGAAGTGAGTTAGGAAATAGCTTGTGCTTTAACAGATATCTCTGAAGCATCCTTGAACAAAGGTGAGGTCCCAGAGGACTGGAGTATTGCTAATGTTGTCCCCTTGTTTAAGAAGGGTAGCAGAGATAATCCAGGTAGCTATTGAATGGTGAGCTTGATGTCAGTGGTAGGGAAGCTGCTGGTGAAGATACTGAGGGTAGAATCTATTCCCATTTGGAAGAAAATGGGCTTATGACACTAAGATTGGTGGATATCAGATAGTGAAGGAGACTTAGAGAATACAGCAGAATATAGATAGATTGGAGAGTTGGGCAGAGAAATGGCAGATGGAGTTCAGTCCGGGCAAATGCAAGGTGATGCATTTTGGAAGATCCAATTCAAGAGCAAAACATACAGTAAATGGAAAAGTCCTGGGGGAAAATTGATGTACAGAGAGATCTGGAGAGATTGAGTACAAGAGTTGGCAGGTCATCTTACAGATGTGTAAGACTTTGGTTCAGCCATATTTGGAACACTGTATACAGTTCTGGTCGCCACATTATCAAAAGGATATGAATGCTTTGGAGAGAGTGCAGAGGAGATTCACTAAGATGTTGCCTGATATGGAGAATGCTAGCTATGAAGAGAGGTTGATTAGATTAGGATTATTTTCATTAGAAAGACGGAGGTTGAGGGGGGACCTGAATGTGGTCTACAAAATCATGAGAGGGACAGACAGGGTGGATAGCAAGAAGCTTCTTTCCGCAGAGTGGGGGACTCAATTACTAGGGGTCACAAGTTCGAAGTGAGAGGGGAAAAGTTTTGGGGAGATATGCATAGAAGGTTCTTTATGCAGAGGATGGTGGGTGGCTGGAATGCATTACTAGAGGAGGTGATAGTGGAGGTAACAGTAACGTCATTTAAGATATATCCATACACTCACATGAATGGGTAGGAAGCAGAGGGATGCAGATGCTTAGAAAATAGGCGACAGGTTTAGATAGAGGACCTGGATCGGTGCAGGACCGAAGGGCCTGTTCCTGTGCTGTAATTTTCTTTGTTCACTTCCTCAAAGAAAGAAATCTTCGGGTCTTAGTTATACCTGCATTTTTCCCCCCAATTTTGCCTGCCCATTCATTCATTGCAAAAACTAAAATAATTTGGAATGTCTCAACACCTCCAAAAGGTTCAGAGAATTTTTGTACCAATCATGACAATCTAATTGCACCCATCTAATTCAATTTCCTCATTTTGTTCATTGGTACTACTAGCATATACCCAAGATCTATTCAAATATACACCTGAAGTAATACCAATAAACTAGTCTAAGAAAACTGATGGTAAACAACTGACTTCCATTTCAGACATTTTCTAATCAGCCTGCTGAGAAATGTTATGACATACTTCTGTTGCAGGTCAAACTTGAACCTGTGCCTCCTGGAAGTAGGAATACTATCACTATGCCACAAGAACCCTCTTACTAAATCCATCAGAAACCAAAAACACCTGTCATACATCAATGCAGGCAAATAGTTCCAGTTCAGTTTTGGTATTCTAAATGACCGTAATCCATGTGATCCTCAACAGTTTTAACAGGCTATTCCACCATATTGAGGGAGGAAGCTAATTAACAACCAGATTACAACTTGTCTATACACTGCATACAAAAAACACACATCAAATTACATACAATCTTTTCTCCCCTTGTTGGGTACAATTAGACATTTTTTTAATTATCACATGAACAGTGAAACTCACTTCAGTCTGGGCATGCAATAGACCTTTGTAACATCTGGAATTCCAATACCAAATATCTGAATGACTGATTTATCAACCACCAGTACCATTCCTTCAGAACATCTAAACTGCCAGGCAATGCTAAAAATAAGATATTTCTGAATAATTCTCATGGCAGAACTAGCACAGCTTGAAAGAATAAAGCATCTTCCAAACATAGAATCAGGTTAAATTCCATAGCCTGAATAATTGGCAGTCATGTACTGAAGCATCTTGGCTAAACTTGTGTACAAAATATTTGTGTACAAAAACTTTCACTGCTCTTTCTTTGGGGAAAACCTTCAACAGTAGTTTACAAAAAATGTATTTGTAGACAATAAGATTTGAAACATAATCTTAAGTTTCTGACTGAAGTTTTATTTCTTAAAACAGGATCAGAGCTGTTAAAAATAATCTAACTTTGAAGAATATATTTATATAAAATATCAACTGCTAAAATCAACTCTGAAATCCATTAGACTTTTGTTTTAAAAAGCACAAAAAATGTTTTCAGATAGACTTTGTGATAACTGAAAATGTTGACAGCTAACAATTATTCTAAATGAGATACACATAGGATTTATAAGCATAAAACACTATTATTGATCTTAAGAACTTGGAGCAAGAGTAGGCAATTCAGCCCCCCGAGCCTGCTCCACCATTTGATACGATCATGACTGATCTCATATTGATTTCAACTTTATTTTCATGCCTACGGACCTTGATAAACTTACATCACATAATCAAATGGAGAATGTTTTTTGGTTTTGCCATAAAGGATATATTTTGGGTGACTAAATGCTAAAAGCAGATTAACAGTCAGTCATTTATTTCTGATTAACTATTGTGCAAAAAGGTCTAAAGGATAAACATAGCAATAGCCAATGCAATTTTTCCAATTAATTCTAGAGATCTTCTAATCCACCTGTTCAGTGATGTTATTATGCACCTCTGGAGCAACTGGGACTTGAAACCAGCCCTCCTGACCTAGAGGCGGGGATATCACCACTGTGCCATGTGCAAAGTCCTCTTTGTTTGATAAAACTTCCTCTGACTAGACAGCTAACTTAACTGCTTAGAGAAATCCAAATATGAATGTTAATTCAGAAGTTATTAAATAAAAGCTATCACAGTGCATGGGCATCAAACACAAAACAGTATAATTGGTGTTTTATGTGAAAGAGAGGTGCCAACGCAATTCGTACTTCAAGCTTGTGGAATATGGATGAATTACATGGGTACATGAATTACATACAAACAATCATGGCAATTTTCTTCCTTTAATTTATATAAACTAATATGACAGTGTAGCTTACTTTAATAATTTTGAATTAGTCAGAAATACCCATCAAAAAAATTAACTACAGAACAGTTTTAATTGCTGTTGAAATTTACTATCTGAAAATCTTGGCTGGAATTCTTTGAAGATCGAAATTAACCTTTGGCTATCAAAAAGTTAATGAAGTCATAGGATGTACGGCACGGAAAAAGACCCTTCGGTGCAACTCGTCCATGCCGACCAGATATTCTAATCTAGTCCATTTGCCAGCACTTGGTCCACATCCCTCTAAAACTTTCCTATTCATATACCCATCCAGATACATTTAAAATGCTGTAATTGTACCAGCCTTCACCACTTCCTCTGGCAGTTCATTCCACACATGCACCACTGTTTGCATGAAAACATTGCCGCTTAGGTCACTTTCAAATATTTCCCCTCTCAACCTAAACCCATTCCCTTCCTACAGTTCTGGACACCCCCACCCCAGATAAAAGACCTTATCGATTTGTCCCTCATGATTGTATAAACCTCTATAAAGTCACTCCTCGACCTCTGACACTTCAGGAAAATAGCCCCAGCCTGTTAAGCCTCTCCCTGTAGCTCAAATCCTCCAACCCTGGCACCATCCTTATAAATCTTTTCTGAATTCTTTTAAGTTTCACAACCAGAATTGCAGACAATATTCCCTTTTAGGGTACATGGAACATTCCTTTTTCCAGTCCTATTCCGGCCCCCCACCCACAACTCATTTTCCAGTATATCATCATCATCATTGGTACTGCCTCCCTCTCTTTCAGAACTGGAAAAGTTTGTCGATTTTGCTTCCAATTTCCACCCTGCTTTCACCTTCATCTGGCTCACCTGACTTCTCCCTGCCCTTCCTCAACATCTTGGTTTCCATTTCTGTGGATAGACCAGCCAACAATATCTTTTATAAACCAGTCAACTCCTACAGTTACCGAGACTATACATCCTCACACCCTGCTTCTTATGGAGTCGATTCCATTCTCTCAATTCCTCTGTATCCGTCGCATTTGTTCCGATGATGCCAACTTCGACAAGGGAGCCTCCAAACTGTCCACCTTCTTCCTCAACAGAGGATTCCCTAGAACAATCATTGATGAGGCCCTCAGCCGGATCAGACCCATCTTTTGTAGTTCAGCCCTACCCAACCCCCCCCCCCCCCCCACACTTCCCTCCTGCAACAGTAACAGGGTCACCCTTATTCTTACCTACCATCGCACCAGCATCCACATCCAGAGGATAATTAGCTGCCATTTCTACCACCTCCAGCTAGATGTCATCACCGGACAGATATTCCCCTCCCCTCCCCTCGCTTGTCAGCCTTCCACAGGGACCATTTGCTCTGAAACACCCTGGTCCACTCTTCCTTCACTCCTGATTCCCCCCCACAGCCTCACGGCACCTTCTGCTGCAACCACAGAATGTATAACACCTGTCTGTTTACTTTCTCCCTCCTCGGTATCCAAGAGTCGAAACACACCTTCCCAGTGAAGCAACACTTTACCTGCACTTCACACAGTCTAGTTTACTGCATTTGCTGCTCACAATATGGTCTCCCCTACATTGGTGAAACAAAGTGTAGGCTGGGTGATTGCTTTGCAGAACACTTGTATTCGGTCTGCAAAAAAGACCGCGAATCTCCAGTTGGCTGCCACCTCAGTACACCGCTGTGTTCCCTGGCCAATATCTCTGTCTCAGGCTTGCTGCAGTGCTTCAGTACTAAGTAATAACTGTTCCAATATAACAACTTATTTATCTTTCCATAGACTGCTCTGAATCTGTCCCTCTCTCTCAAAGAAACCAGGACAAATCAAACCTCTTAAAGCCACAGTAACATCATGGTGTTTAAGAACCGTGATTTAGACAGATAGATGAATCATGTGCAATGTTCAAACAAGGAGGATTTAGGTTGGATTAGATTCTTAAATAGGTCTGCTATTCAGAGGGTCAGTGTGGAGTGGTTGTTGTGAGTCCATTCACAGTCTGCGTGGAAACTGCTTTAAATAGGCTGTGGGTACCCCACCCATGTTTTCCTTTTGGCTGGCATCCACTTTCTAATGAGAAATGGGCAGACAGCATTTGAAAATAAATCACCCTCAATGTTTCCCACTTTATGTCACACAGTAGTATCATACATCACAGAAAAAGACCCATCATGTCTATGCCTACCAACAACACTAAACTATACAATTCCCTTCAGAAGATAGAAAATAGAACATAGAACAGTACACCACAGGAACAAGCCATTTGGCCTATGATGATGTGCCAAACATGATATAAAAACAAACTAATCGCTTCTGCCTGCCCTTAATACAATTCCTTCCATTCCTTGCATTTTCAGTGCTTATCTCAAAGTCCCATAAATGACCTTTTCGTATCTGCCTCAATACCATCCTTGGAAGTGCATTCCAGACTCCTACAATCCTCTGTAAAAGCTTGCCCCTCATATCTCTTTTGAACTTTAGGCTCTCGCCTTAAAATGCATGCCCCTTAGTATTCGACATTTCAACTCTAGGAAGAAGATTCCGACTGTCAACCCTACTTATACATCTCAATATTATAGGCTTCTTTCAGGTCTTCCCTTAGCCTCCGCTGTTCAAGAGAAAACAACTTGAGTTTTTAAAGCCTGTCCTTATAGCTCATATCCTTTAATCCAGGTAGCATCCTCTTCTGCACCCTCTCCAAAGCCCCTACATACTTTCTGTAATCTGGCAACAGAATTTAATGTAATACTCTAAGTGTGGTCTAACCAAAGTCTTCTAAAGCTGCAACGTGACATTCTGACTCTTGTACTCAATTCCCTGACTAAGCATGCCATTCACCACCTTTACCACATATATCTACTTGTATGGGCACTTTCAGGGAGCTATGGACTTCAACCCCAAGATCCTTCTGTACATCATGTTGTACATTGCTATTGCCATTAACTGTATACCTTTCCTTAACATTTGATCTCCCAAAGTCCAGTACTCAATTTGCCATTTCTCAGCTCACACCTGCAACTGATCGATATCCCAATGAATCCTTTGACTACCTTCTACAGAATCCATCACTCAACTGTTCTTTGTGTCATCTGCAAACATATTCACCTGCCCATCTACATTTTCATCTAATTTAATTTTACATCACAAACAGCAGAGGTCCTGGTACAGATCCCTGCGGAACACCACTAGGTGTTCACAGATGTCCACCGCGACCTTCTGTCTTCTATGGGCAAGCCAATTCTGAATCCACATGGCCAATCACTGTGGATCCCATGCATCTTAATCTTCTGATATGCATACCATGTTGAAGGTCTGACCAAAGTCCATGTAGACAACATCCACTGCTCTACCCTCATTGATCACCTTTGTCACCTTCTCTTAAAATTTAATCAAGATAGTAAGATATGCCCTGCCCTGCACAAACCCATGCTGACTGTCACTAATTAGGCCATGGTTTTCCAAATGTGCGTAAATCCTATCCCAAAGAATTCTCTCCAATAGCTTCCCAACCATTGATGAGACTCACTGGTCTATAGTTTTCTGGATAATCCCTATTTCCCATCTTGAACAGAGGGACAACATTAGCAACTCTCCAGTCCTCCGGGAGCTCCCCAGTAGCTAGTGAGATTACAATAATCTTGGTCAATGCCACAGCAATCTCCTTTATTGCGTCTCTCAACAACCTGGGGTAACTACCTGCAGGCCCTGGGGATTTATCCACCTTCATTCTCCTCAAAAGACCCAACATCACTTTTTTCTTGATCTCAAAATGCCCTAGTATATTAGCATTCTCCACACAAATCTCACTATCCTCCATATCCTTCTCCTGGGTGAATACTCATTTAGGATCTCACCCAAATCCTCTGCCTCCACATTCCCTCCTTTACCCTTGAGTGGTCCTACCTTCTCCCTAATTATGCTCTTGCTTTTAAAGTATCTATAAAATACCTTCTGTTTAACCCTACTTGCCAAGGTCACTTCATGGCCCCTTCTTGCTTTCTTAATTCCCTGCTGGAATACTTTCCTACTTCCACACATTCCTGATAGGTCAGGTTTGATTTTAGCTTCCTGAACTTTACAAATGCTTCTCTTTTCCTTTTGACTGCATCTGGTACATAGCCTACTATTTTCAGCGTTCACCTAATTACTTTTTGAATGTTGTAAGAGTACCTATCTCCACCACCCTCTCAGGCAGCACGTTCCATACATTAACTACTCTCTAGATGAAAAAATGTTTCTTCAAATCCCCTCTAAACATTAAATTGATCTAAGCTCTCTAGTTTAATGTCTGCATGGGGAACAGATTCACATGATCTGCACTATCTATCCTTCTTACCTCAGATTCCCCTCAGCCTCCTCTGCTCCAGGGAAAACAAACCCAGCCTAATCAGTTTCTTCTCATGTCTGAGACTTTCCATTCTCGGCAAATTGTTTAATCTCCTCTGCACCCTTTGTAGTGCAAACATGCCCTTCTGATAATGTGGTGGCCAGAACTACATAGAGCATTCCATCTTTGGCCTAACCAATGTTTTATAAAGTTGTAACAAGACTTTCTTGCTGCTATGTTGTATGCCCAGTTAATGAAGAAAGCATGTACCCTCTCTACCTGTTCTGATATTTTCAGGAATCCATGGGCGTGTACACCAAGCTCCCTTTATTCCTCAGTACAGTCGATTCCGCTGTACTGGGATAGTTCTGTTCTCTTGCAATCCCGTATTATAAGAAAATCATGTAATAGCACCACCATTTAAACTAATGGGGCTGGAATCGCGTTTAACCAATACATGCTTAAAAACTTCACGCTTTCAAAACAGTGTCCCCAGTTCATCAATTGTGTTATAAAACATTCGTGTTATCGGAATACACATTATAGCAGACTTGACTTCTTCAGTCAGAGCATCAAGTACAGGAGTTGGGACATCATGTTTTGGCTTTACAAGACATTGGTAATGCCACATTTGGACAATTTGTACAATTCTGGTCACCCTGTTATAGGAAGAGTGTTGTTAAACTGGAAGGAGTGCAAAAAAGGATTTGCAAGGACGTTACCAAGACTGCACCATTTAAGTTATAAGGAGAGGCTGGATAGGTTGGGACATGAGGGGTGACCTTATAGAGGTTTATAAAATCATGAGGGGCATGGATGAGGTGAATAGCTAAGGTCTTTTCCTCAGCATAGGGGGTTTAAACTAGGAGACATAGGCTTAAAGGTGAGAGGGGAAAGATTTAAAGTGGACCTGAGGGGCAACCATTTCACACAGAGGGTGATGCAAATATGAATTGAGCTGTCCAAGAAGGTGGCAGATGCAGGTAAAATTGCAAAATATAAGACACTTGGACAGGTACATGGCTAGGAAATGGTTAGAGGAATATGGAGCAAATTTAGGTAAATGGGGCTGGTCCATTTTAGGAAACCTGGTTGGCATGGACGAATTGGGCCAATGGATCTGTTTCTGTGCTTATTAACTCCATTACTCTATTAGCCACCCGCACAGTTTTCAGATACCGCATCCATGGCTGATGATACAAATATTTCCGCTAGGGACCTCACAATTTGTTCTCTAGCTTTCCACAACTTGATCAGATCTCAGGGATTTATCTACCTTAATGCATTAAACCTCCAGCACCTCCTCTTTTGTAAAGTCGACTTTTTTCAAGTCATCACAATTTATTTCCCAGAGTTCCCTAGCTTTCATGTTTTTTTCCATGGTAAATACTGACAAGAAATATTTGTTCAGGATCTCACCCATCTCCTTTGATTCCACACATAAATGGCTTTGGTGATCTTTAAGGGGCCCTATTCTCTTTATAGATACTCTTTTGCCCTAAATATACTTGTATAATTTCTCAGGATTGTCTTTTACCTGGTCTGCCAAAGATATCTCATGTCTTCTCTTCGTCCTGATTTCCCACTTAAGTGTACTCTTATACCCTCTATACTCCTCAAGAGATTTACTTGATTGCAGCTGTCCATACCTGATATATCTCCTTTTTCTTAACCACAGCCTCAATATCTCTAGTCATCCAGGGTTACTTACACCTGCCAGCCTTGCCCTTCACACTAACAGGGACATGCTGGTCCTGAACTCTTGTTATCTCACTTTAGAAAGGCTTGCTCTTGCCAGAGACCATGTACCTGTGAACAATTAACTCCCGCAATCAGCTTTTGAAACTTCCTGTCTAACATAATCAAAACTGGCCTTTCCCAATTTAAAACTTTATATTGTGGCTCAGACCTGTCCTTTTCCAGAATTATTTTAAAACTGATTCCAAAGTGCTCTCCCACTAACACTTCAGTAACTTGCCCTGCCTTATTTACCAAGATTACAGTATTTCCAATAAATGGTTTGCTGTAAAATCCATTGTCTGCTGCAAGTCCCACCAATCCCCAACTCATTATCCCCAACTCTCCTTGCAATAATGGCATTAAATATACAATAAAATTGCTTCAGAGATTGAATTACATCAAACCCTGTTTTTGCATTTTAATGAAGTCTTTATTTGCTTCTAGGAGATGGCACAGAACCAGCAAATGCATTACTCGCAGCTAACATTTTAAGCCACAAGCCCCATGTCTGACACAGAGATGAGAGATGGGTTTTAAATTGGACTTTTGCTGTCTTTGCTAAATATAAAGCTATAACATAGCTGATACCAATGGAACCAGGAATTTAAGAGAGTGTAAGAAGGGAAAAAATAGTTGAACGAAAAGAATGAAATCAAA
The DNA here is from genome assembly GCF_004010195.1 of Chiloscyllium plagiosum. NCBI lineage: Eukaryota > Metazoa > Chordata > Chondrichthyes > Orectolobiformes > Hemiscylliidae > Chiloscyllium > Chiloscyllium plagiosum. The sequence goes on from NC_057711.1 coordinate 92,769,030, forward strand.
AATTACTGTTGTGAATGTAACCCATCTGTGGAATGCCAGTTTCTGGAAAGTTTCTGCAAATGCGAGAAATGATTTTTACCTTCCCACAGTTTCTCACGAAGGAATTTTTTCATGACATGAGAGATTGAAGTCTCTGTGCAAGTAGTACAAACATGAGGCATGTATGATACCAAATAAAATAAACTAATGACATTTTTCATCGACTATTTAGGTCTGAGTAAAAAATCAAGTGTAAGCAGCCTAAGCACATTCAAAACGTTAATAAGATGATCTGAGTGAGCTAAATGTCTGTCCAAATCCTGGCAAGGGCTCATAGCTTCTGTGGTTTGCTCTGGACTAGAGACCCCCATCTCTCTTTTTTGAATAAATGTCAGGCTTCTTTTTCCTAAATTCCAGAGGGAATTTCAAAGTGACTGCCTGTACAAACTAAGCAAGGTTAATCCCAAGCAGAGTAAATGTGAAACAGATGTAATTCTACACAAAATTTGATTTTAAAAACATTAAATTAAATGCAAACATCAAAAAGAGATTGCACTATTATTTTTGCACTGAAGGAGATCATACAGATAGTGAAAGACCAAAGATAAAACAGGGGATGTGGCGAAGATGATTTATGAGGGAGAAGTAGTTAATGTTGTCTACATGGACTTCAATAAAGCCATTGCCAAGGTCTCTCATGGCAGACTGGTAGAAAAAGGTGAAGTCACATGGTAGCAGGGGTGAGCTGGCAAAATGGGCACAGAATTAGCTTAGTCATAGGAGACAGAGGGTTGCAGTGGAAGGATGCTTTTAGAGATGGAGGATTGTGACTAGTGGTGTTCCACAGGGATCAGTGCTGGGATTTCTGCTGTTGAAAGTCTACAAACATGATTTGGAGGAAAACATAGCTGTTCTAGTTCGTAACTTTGTGGATGATACAAAGATTGATGGTGTTGTGGATAATGAGAAGGATTGTCAGAAGATAGATCCAGATATAGATCAGTTCGAGGCATAGGCATAAAAATGCCAGATGGCACTTAATCTGGACAAATGTGAGGTGAAACATTTTGGAAGGTCAAGTACAGGTAGAAATTATACAGTAAATGGCAGAACCCTTCATAGTATTGATTTGCAGAGTGATCTGGGTGCAAAGCTCTACAAATAACTGAAGGTGGTAGTGCAGATAGATAAAGTAGCAAAAAAAGGCTGCTGGCATGCTTACCTTCATTGGAGGAGGCATTAAGTATAAGGACAGACAAGTTATGCTGCAGTTTTATAGAACCTTAGCTAGGCCACAATTGGAATATTGCATAGAGTTCTGGTCAACACACTGCTAGAAGTATGTGGATGCTTGGACAGGGTACAGAAAATGTTGACCAAGATGTTGCCTGGAATGGAGGATTTTAGCTACAAAGAAAGGTTGGATAGACTTGGTTTGTTTTTGCTGAAATGCAGGAGATTGAGGGTCAACCTGACAACACTTAGGATTGTGAGTGGTGTGGATAGAGTGGGAAATAAGTGCTTTTTCCCAAGGTGGAGGGATTAATTACTAGGGTACATAGGTTCAAAGTACAGTGGAGGGGGGGGGGGAATCTGGTGGTAAGTAACGTTTAAAAGGGATGTGTGAGACATGTTTCTCACAGAAAGGGTGGTGAGTGCCTGGAACGTGCTGCCAGAGGTGGTAGTGGATGCAGACACAATAGCAGCATTCAAGGAACACCTGGATGAACATGTGAATAGGAAGGAAATAAGAGGATATGGATCCTGTAAGTGAAGGCAAATAGTATGGAAGGGCAAAATATATCATCACAGGCTTGGAGGGTTGAAGGCCTGTTCCTGTTCTTATTGTTCTTTGTTTTCATGTTGGCATGTTTCACATAATATGGAGATATTAACATATTTGAATATATTTTCCATAATGTAATTAAGAAGGGGGGAGTCATTCCACAATTAGTGTCGGGAAGTGGGTAAAGGAAAGAAATAGCCCAATACATGGAATTCCCAAGGTTTCCTAGCAATGTACAAACGAGCAGAGGAATAGGAAGAGGAAGAAAGATCTGCTTGGCACTTCAAGGAAACATTCAGCCTGATGTTAACCAGTTTCTAGCTCTTTTCTATGCCTGCCATTGATCAGTCCCAATCTGGAGCCTGCCAAAAAAAAAAAAATCGGTGCTCACCCCGCACTGCCTGGATTACAATTGCCATTACACAAGACTGCTTGCTGGGCTCCTTGGATTTGGATTCCAGCTGCTGGTTTAACTGCCCCAGCTGTCTGTCAATCGGGCTGTATTGAAGTCCAGGTTGACTAACAGAGTAAGATGAAACATGAAAATCAAAAATATGGAAAAAAACTAAAAGAGTGACTAAAACATTTACTTCAGCTCGTGCTAGAAACATTGCAATCGATCTCAGAACCCTTATTTCATGGAAGGAATTAGCTTCTGTCAAGGGTTCTTCCTCCTAAGCCTTTGCCAGTCACCTTGTTAGAGAACTACAAACAGTGGTTGTATTGAGAAGTCTACATCATGATTAAAGGCAGTGGGTTACAAAAACAGTGTAAGCAAGCTTTTTCTGCAGGATGAACAAATCAGCTCACACCCTCAAAGTTTAGTGGTCAATTGGAGTCATAAAAGATAAATTAGATTTTTTTGGGTAGTTCTGAGGTATATAAATATGTCTTGCATTCATGTAAGGATTATATTTTATCAGCAGTGTAAACCAAGAATAACAGGCATGGAACATCTTTGGTTGCAGGTATAGAGACTGAAGATATAGAAACTGGACCATTATAATGAAATAATAAGGATTTGAGCATTCACTACCCTGTCACTGAGCTTAGCAACCGTAATATAAGGCTCCCCACAAGTCCCACATGTGTGTTTTATCTGTTTGCATATATGAGTGGGCATTGGGTAGAATGTGGAGCTAGCTTGGTTCTATATTTTGTTAGATGGTTACACATTTGGGTCACTGCCATATAGATGGCAAAAATATCTGGAATGACAAACCAATTTTCCAGTAGCCTGACATAGTGGTCTCATCCCAGCTGTGTCTTCAGGGTATTCCATCATTCCTTATTGGGCTTTCTCCGAGCCAAGGAGCTGTTAACTGAACTGTGATGAACTTCGTCTTACTTTTTTTATATAACTTCTGTCACTTATGTAGATGCCTCAGTGGGATGACATCCAAAACTTTTCACTGTATCTTCCATGTAAAAGTACATATGAAAATGAATTTCTATTCTATCCTATTAAATGAAAGTGAATGTAAACCAAGAGTAACATGCATGGAATATCATTGCAGATATAGGGATTGAAGATATAGGAACTGGACCACTATATTGCATTCAAAAGCCTGTCACTGAGCTCAGCAACTGTAATATGAGGTTCCTCACAACCCCTACTACTGCATTTGTGTGTTTTATCTGCTTGTATAATTTTCTATATAGGTGGACATTAAGCAAAAAGTGGAGCTAGCTTTTTTCTACACTTAAGCTCACTTCATGATAAAATATCCTGAAAGTAGGGCTTGTAATAATAACCCCATCTTGACCAAGCTGACTTTGGTGGACCCTCAACTTCAACAAGGGAGTAAGTGCCTACAAAATAGGTTGGGGTGGGGGAAATACTATCAAGAAATTATAACATTCATCAGCAATGCTCTGAATAAGTTAAATAAGGTCAGACGTAACCAGGTTAAAATCACACAACACCAGGTTATAGTCCAACAGGTTTATTTGGAAACACTAGCTTTCGGAGTGTCGCTCCTTAATCAGGTGGTTGTAGAGAATACAGTTATAAGACACAGAATTTATAGCAAAAGTTTGCAGTGTGATGTAACTGAAATTATCCATTGAAAAATACTTCAATTATTTGTTAAGTCTCTCATCTGTTAGAATGACCACATTAGTTTTACTTCTTTCATATATAAATCACAATTTTTTTAAAAAAGTAACATTCTCAAGTGAACTTTAACAATTGATGTCAGCCCAAATATTGAAGGTGTTAGCCACCTGTGTGCTGCTGTCTGTGCCATTTTGTTTAGACTGATTCTAATCTAAAAAAGATTGTTGTTGTATAAGATTTTGCCTATATCTTAGTTCAGCAAATACCAATTTCGGAACAATATGGTCAGGGCCTCAGCAACCTCCACACCTCCCTCAGCAACTCCCATACTTTCCTCATCACCCAAGGATGGAGCCTATTCCAATAAGGACACTTTGTCAATTTGAGCATTAACAAGCTTATTTAAAAATAATCAATTATAGATATATAATGATTTAAATTCAGATTTATATATTTTTATCTTATCCAATTTTTTTGTGACCTCTTGCTTTACCTTGACACCAGGTAGAATTCTCTTGTATTGAAACCTTAGCCATGTCCTCTGACTCCACAAGAACAACTTTTTGACCCATAACTTGATTACACCATTTTCTTACTAACCTTTCACATTAGATGTTTATAAAACAGTTTTAATTTTTCTTTCCTATTTGTCTCTAACCCAGTCTTATGGGCACGCTTTACAGTCTTTCTACCTTTTTTTATTTACCTGCTGTATTAATTTCGTTCTCTGACATTTGTTATAGCCTCCGATGGTTCATTTTCTCACTGGCAGTAAAAATGTCATACAACAGAAACACTTGAATGACATATCAAAGCATTAATAAATTAAAAGATAGCAACCCTTCACCGTTGTAACTTGGCAACCATTTTTACAGTTTCCACATAATATATTTGTATAACTTGACATTTTAAAAAAAAATTGGGTCTGAGCAGCTGTGAAGAATCAGTTCCCGTGTGCTGCCTTCATGTTTAGTGGTTTACGTGTCACTGTAACTTCAATTATAGCATATCATACATATTAAAGTTATCAAACAGTTGCTTTGCTCCAATTTATTTATTTTGAGAAGGTGTTCAGCTAGTTGGGATATAGTTTCATGGCTCCCATGAATTTCATTGCATCGGGTTTCTTCATGTTCGATCATAGGTAGAGCAATGTGAGGCCATCCAAGCTGGCCAAATCGTGCTGTCAGTCAACTTAAAGATTCACTTGCTCCAACACTAGCACACAGTGGCAGCCATATGTACCATCTATAGGATGCTCTCCAGGAACTCAACAAGGCTTCTTTGACAGCACCTACCAATCTGTGACTTCTAACCACTTTTAAAGACAAGGACAGCAGATGTGTGAAAACACCATCAACTGCAAGTTCCCTTCAAAGCTGCACACCTTCCTAATGTGGGGCTATATCACCATTCCTTCGTCTACCATACATTAAAACCCTGGAACTTTCTTCCTAACAGCACAGTGAGTGTTTTTGCTTCACATTACATCCATAAGAACAGGGACTTCATTTCAAACTTACTTCACTGCCACATAAATGTGTCTTAAATGTTTCCATACTGCTACTAGACTTAAACACTTTGGGATGTCTTGCAATTATCAAAGGTGCAATGTAAATGCAAGACTTTCTTTCTTAACTTCCTAATCTGAATGACTCTCTTCAAGACTGAGGAGCATTTTGCCAACTAAGCTGGCAGAACTTTCTTAATAACATACTCCTGTAGATGTATCTCTCTTGCTTATGGCCTAGGTTGCACCAGGTCCAGTTCTGTTATCACCCACGTATTCACCAAACAATACTGGCTCCCAGTTAAGCACCAGAGTTTAAAATACAATACTCTTTAAACCTTCACTTTGATCATACTTTTAATAACTTACATGGCTCAGTTTCAAATTTTATTTTGGTAGCACTGCTGTGATGAACTTTGTGAAATTGTGTAATATGTTAGAAGTGCAAAATAAATACCAATTGTTAATGTGTGGGCGCGACCATACATGACACACATTGATTGTTTAACCTGCTAGTCTAAACAAAGGCAATCTTCCATTGTATTGTATTTCACTTTTCAAAATATTAGGATGTTCCAAAATTGCCTTTTACTCAACCAAGTCTTTTTCTTTACATTCTAACAGTGACTTAACTTGAAATAATGCAGCAGCTAATTTGTGCATAAGAAGCTTCCACAAACAAAATAACAATCTAAAAACGAGAAAGGTACTATGCATTGATTGTGTTAATCACTAAGACACTGGTTAAGAACTCTTCTGTTCTCTTTTAAATATGCCAAATCTAATAACTTTACCTGGGAAAAGCAACATACTATGTGAAACACAGATGTGAAATATATTTCATAAACACAAGACCATACTCATTTTCACTCCTATCTCTTATCAGCAGTTAGAAAATCAAGCATGTAACTGGATATGTTCCCAACCTGAAGACATTCAGAGTCTGAAACATGACCATGATCTCAATAGCCTCAAACATCCTGAAGTATTAAAAGTAGAAATACAAAATAAAATCATCACAACAGACCCATTACTTATTTTTGCAACAACTTTCCAACTAAATTAAAATGAAACTATCCCAGTTAACTCCATTCTTTCATTGTTATATCCTCTTTGATAAGCACAATATTTTTTAGTATTACATGTACAAAAACATTCTGATAACATCCAGAGAACAAAGCACACTACCATATTTTGGTGCAGAACTTATACTTAATAAGTTTAATATTCAATTTCAGCTATTCCATCAAACATTGTACATTGTAAAAATAGAACACTGTAAATGAATGTGCAGCATAAACACCAGCATTAATCTGTTGGGTTTACAGCCTGTTTCCGTGCTGTAAATGCTAAATTATACTTGTGAATTATGTAATGTTTCAAGATTACTGTGGAAAAGGATATGGAAGATAAAGAATGTAGGGAAATAGATGGTGAGACCTTGCAAAATGTCCATATTACAGAGGAGGAAGTGCTGGATGTCTTGAAATGCATAAAAGGCGCTTAAATCCCCAGGACCTGATCAGGAGTACCCGAGAACTCTGTGGGAAGCTAGAGAAGTGATTGCTGGGTCTCTTGCTGAGATATTTGTATCATTGATAGTCACAGGTGAGGTGCCGGAAGACTGGAGGTTGGCCAACGTGGTGCCACTGTTTAAGAAGGATGGTAAGGACAAGGCAGGGAACTATAGACCAGTAAGCCTGACATCGGGGGTGGGCAAGTTGTTGGAGGGAAACCTGAGGGACAGGAATGATTAGGGATAGTCAACATGGCTTTGTGCATGGGAAATAATGTCTCACAAACTTGATTGGATTTTTTGAAGAAGTAACAAAGAAGATTGATGAGGGCAGAGTAGTAGATGTGATCTATATGGATTTCAGTCAGGCGTTCAACAAGTTCCCCATGGGAGACTAGTCAGCAATGTTAGATCTCATGGAATACGGGGAGAACTAGCCATTTGTATACAGAACTGGCTCAAAGGTAGAAGACAGAGGGTGGTGGTAGAGGGTTATTTTTCAGACTGGAGGCCTGTGACCAGTGTAGTGCCACAAGGATCGGTGCTGGGCCCTCTACTTTTTGTCATTGACATAAATGATTTGGTTGTGAGCATAAGAGGTACCGTTAGTAAGTTTGCAGATGACACCAAAATTGGAGGTGTAGTGGACAGCAAAGAAGATTACTTCAGATTACACCAGGATTTGGACCAGGTGGGCCAATGGGCTGAGAAGTGGCAGATGGAGTTTAAGGTGCTGCATTTTGAGAAAGCAAATCTTAGCAGGACTTATACACCTAATGGTAAGGTCCTAGGAAGTATTGCTAAACAAAGAGATCTTGGAGTGCAGGTTCATAGCTCCTTGAAAGTGGAGACGCAGGTAGATAGGATAGTGAAGATGATGTTTGGTATGCTTTCTTTTGTTGGTCAGAGTATTGAGTACAGGAGTTAGGAGGTCATGTTGCGGCTGTACAGGACATTGGTTAGGCCACTGCTGGAATATTGCGTGCAATTCTGGTCTCCTTCCTATTGGAAAGATGTTATGAAACTTGAAAGGGTTCAGAAAAGATTTACAAGGATGTTGCCAGGGTTGCGAGGATTTGAGCTATAGGGAGAGGGCTGTTTTCCCTGGACCGTCGGAGCTTGAGGGGTGACCTTATAGAGGTTTACAAAATCATGAGGGGCATGGATAGGATAAATAGACAAAGTCTTTTCCCTGGGGTCAGGGAGTCCAGAACTAGAGGGCATAGGTTTAGGGTGAGAGGTGAAAGGTATAAAAGAGACCTAAAGGGCAACCTTTTCACACAGAGTGTGGTACGTGTATGGAATGAGCTGCCAGAGGATGTGGTGGAGGCTAGTACAATTGCAACATTTAAAAGGCATTTGAATGGGTATATGAATAGGAAGGGTTTGGAGGGATATGGGCCGGGTGCTGGCAGGTGGGACTAGATTGGGTTGGGATATCTGGTCGGCATGGATGGGTTGGACCGAAGGGTCTGTTTCCATGCTGTACATCTCTATGACTCTATGTTCGATCTAAAGCTGTGTCCGCTTGAACTTCATAAATTCAAAAGTAGCATCTGACGTATAAAATTTACTTTTTCTATTAATATATATCTTTAATGGTATTGTTCCAAGACTGGAAAATGGCAATTTTAGTTTCTTCTAGAAACTATCCGTAAATTTAATTCCAGACTATTTAATGGATTCATTCTCCAAGTATTCTCAGAAAGCTGGAACATCTTGCATCCCAAAATTTAATCTTACAGAGTGACACTTACACTTGTCTTCAATAAGTTTAAGCATGAGTTTGACAGGGCATGATCAAGACAGGAGAAAATCATACTACGCAACAGTAGGCTTTCATATATAAGCCTAGATGATTTTTACATTTTCAATGCATAAACAAAATTTAAAAATTGTACTGCTTTTTATGAAAGCATTTATGAAAGCGATAAAAATGTATATTATCCGTAAATATTTCATAGTGCCAGTGATATCACTGTCTGATGTTTCAATTCTTTCTAAAGCTTAATGACATGGAGCCAAAAGAGAAAAGGGATCAAACTAGACTCCTTTAGGTAGAAAAATCCTTCAATCTTCATAATAAAACTGGATAATAATACATAGATATGTGTGTTTCTACCATTTATAGAATCATTGAATTCTGACAATGTGGCCCAACAAGTCCAACTGGCCCTCCGAAGGCTAACCACCCAGACCCATTCCCCTATCCTGTTACTCTACATTTATGCCTGACTAATGAACCGAACCTACACATCCCTGAACACTATGGGCAACTTAGCATGGCCAATTCACCTAATCTGCACATCTTTGGATTGTGGGAGAAAATTGGCACACCCGGAGGAAACCCATGCACACTGGGAAAATGTGCATACTCCACACAGTCACTCGAGGTTGGAATCAAACCTGGGTCCTTTGCACTGTGAAGCAACATTGCTAACCACTGAGCCATCATGCCATAGATCAATGATCATAAACAATTTACGTGTGTGCATATGTGTCCGTGTGCTCCCACCATTTAGATCAAGGATAAGGGATTATCCTATTCAGAGAACTAAACTTTACTGGAAAAGCAGAGTTAAGAAGTGCCAGCTTTGTAAAACAAGAATTTGCATTGATGAAGATTGACAAGATATGTATGAATCACACCATAGCAGCAGATATTTCAGTCACCTGTCTGATTCCATTCATTTTTACATGCATTCTAATTTTACATGCAATCATCATTTCAGACCAGTGTTAACATTGACAGTTTCAAGGCCTAGTGCAGGATGCAAACACATCTAGCAGATAGTTCAGATTAAACTTTACAATCCTGACAATCTATTTGGATAGACATGAACAATTGTTTGGTGCAACAATTCCATTCAAAGAAAAGTGGAGTTATCTTGGTCCTAACAATTTTCCCCAAGCAATACTACTGAATCAAGCACAGCAATCATTTATTTCTTTGGATTTTGGAATCTTGCTGTGTTCAGATAGTTATGTAAACAAGCATTGCAGCCAAAAACCCTTCAAAATAATTAATGCATTTGACCTGTTTTATAATGTCCCAAGGATGTGAAATATTTTATATCAATGTCTAATTATTTTAAAATTAAAAATACCTAGCACGGTGTAAATGCAATTCATTTTTGGCAACCAGAAGGGTTTTCCACATTCAAGAAGCTTGACACTATCTGAGAACAAGTGGTTTAATTGGCACCACATCCACAAACATCCACTCCCTCCATCACTGTTGCTCATTGGTAGCAATGTGTACTTTTAGTAAGATGCACTGCAGATGTTCACCATAGATCCTTAGACAGTAGCTTTCAAACCTACAAACATTTTCACCCAGAAGGACATGAGAATCAACTACAATGATTGATTGATTTATTGTCACCTGTACTGAAGTACAGTGAAAAGCTTTGTTTACGATTAGTACAGGCAGATCATGGGAAGCAAGGATGTTCAAATCAAAAAGTTATAGACAGAAGCATACAAGTCATATTGCACAGGGTAAGTGCTCAGAGAGATCAATGTTACAACATCAGCATTATTTGAGGATATTTGCAAGTTTCCTCCAAGTTACTCGCCATCCTGACTTTGAAATGTCTCACCATTCCTTCACTGCCGCTGGCATTTCCCTCATAATATTATGGGCTACCTACAGCACAGTAACTGCACAGTTCAGGAAGGTAGCTGACAACCACCTTCTCAGATGGACAACAGGTGCTGGCCAGCCAGCAATGCCTATGCCCCACAAGTGATTAAATAAAATGAAAAACAAGGCCAAGTTAAGGATGTTTTGGTGATCTAGCACATCCCTCTTTTCCTTAAGCGATATACAGTCTTTTTGTTTCAAACAATTAATCCTTTCTTTGGTGTTCTTGTTTTGATGTCATCTTGGAGACTAACATTGAAACATACAAATAAAGGGCTACAACCACTTGGTAGAAATAAAACAAGTTCACAATTTCAATTTAAAATTTTAGTCAAGACATTTGGATATTGATGAGGATGCTACAACTGCTTTGAGGTTTTTTTTCTGGAAAAGGCAGCGGAACAAAGAAAAATAATTGTCCTGAGCTCTTTCCCTAAATTATTATTAATTGTCCATACAGCAAGTATGTACATAAATACAGACAGATCAAGTCCATCCTTGTTACCACGCAATTGAATAGAAGGGGTCATTGGTATTTTCCAGGCTCATTCTAATGAAGACCCATTTGACAAGGTTACAGACATCTCCAGAGAAGTAGCCCAGTCTCAGTAGATAACTTTAAAAATCAAAATTAGGAATTACTAGAGACCATAAGACACCAATAGGAACTGGAAATGCTCATTCACCTCAGAATTAGGAAAATGTTGGTTGTTTAACATATCTGTGTGGGCTGAGTTTTCTACTAAAAAACAGATTTTCCAAATAATTTTGTACATTTGACATTTAAATTCATAATGTTTAAGTAAACATGTTATGTATGTGTGTGGTACATCCTCTGACCAAGTGTGATGTACTCAGGGGAAGAACCTGCATGTGGAGTATTTTAACATGAGACTGTTGCACTACAGCTGCTACATGATTGCAGATGACCACAAAATTCTCCCATTCATATGATCTACCATAGGTGTTTCGGAAGGATTTACAGATTGATCATCATGGCCATGAAATCTACAAGTGGAATTTGTACTACAAGGTTATGTTGTTTTGTAGAAATTAATCCAAGCATAGAGCAAAACTTTTGTAAAATATTGTAAGAGCCAAGAAATCTTTTGTACTGCCCTCACTGTTGTGGATGTCCAAATGAATTTCAATAATGGCAGCCTACACTTGTTTTTTTTAATATTTATTCATTCGTGTGGCATGAGCATCACTGCCTGTCCAGCATTTATTACCTGTCCCTAGTTGCCCTTGAGAAGGTGTTGCTGATCTGCCTTTTTGAACCACTGCAGTCCATGTGCTGTAGGTTGGTCTTCACTGCCACTTGGGAGGATTTGACTCAGGAGAAAGTGAGGTCTGCAGATGCTGGAGATCAAAGTTGAACAGCACAGCACAGCAGATCAGGCAGCATCCAGGGAACAGGAGATTCGACGTTTCGGGCACAGGCCCTTCTTCAGGAATGAGCAGAGAGTGTTCAGCAGGAGAAGATAAAAGGTAGGGAGGAGGGACTTGGAGGAGGGGCGTTGGAAATGTGATAGGTGGAAAGAGGTCAAGGTGAGGGTGATAGGTCGGAGTAGGATGGAGGCGGAGAGGTCAACAGTCTCGGACTCCTCCCTCCCCTTCCTAGACCTTTCTGTTTCTATCTCAGGCGACCGAATCAACACGGACATCTACTACAAACCAACCGACTCCCACAGCTACCTGGACTACACCTCCCATCCTGCCCCCTGTAAAAACGCCAACCCATTCTCCCAATTCCTTCGACTCCGCCGCATCTGCTCCCAGAAGGACCAGTTCAAAATACGTACAACACAGATGGCCTCCTTCTTCAAGGACCGCAATTTCCCCCCCGACATGGTCGACG
>NC_057711.1:92783135-92809914 GCF_004010195.1 Chiloscyllium plagiosum
GGTCTGGGAGATGATGGTTTGGTGGTGGGGGATGGGGTCATGGTCAAAGGGATGGTAGGAGGAGGTATCTGCGAGCTGGCGTTTGGCCTCAGCGGTGTAAAGGTCAGTGCGCCAGACTACTACTGCGCCTCCCTTGTCAGCTGGTTTGATGGTGAGGTTGGGGTTGGAACGGAGGGAGTGGAGGGCTGCGCGTTCCGAGGGTGAGAGGTTGGAGTGGGTGGGAGGGGTGTGGGAGTTCAGGTAGCGGTTAATATCGCGGCGGCAGTTTGCTATGAAGAGGTCGAGGGCAGGTAGGAGGCCAGCACGGGGTGTCCAGGTGGACGGGGTGTGTTGGAGGTGGGAGAAGGGGTCGTCAGAGGGTGGGTGAGGGTCTTGATTGAAGAAGAAGGCACGGTGGCGAAGGCGGCGGAAGAATTGTTCGGTGTCACTCCGTGTATTGAATTCATTGACCCGAGAACGTGTGGGAACGAAGGTGAGACCTCTGCTGAGGACTGATCTTTCATCCTCAGAGAGGGGCAAGTCTGGAGGGATGGTGAACACACGGCAGGGCGGGGAGCTAGGACCTGGTGTGGGGCTGGAGCTGGATGCGGGGGCGGGGTTAGGCCTGGGGCCGGGGACAGAGGTCGGCATGGGGGCGGGGTTGGACATGGTGATGGACACCGGCGGGGGGGCAGGGTTAGGCGCGGTGACGGAACTCGGCCTGGGGGCGGAGTTAACTCAGGATTTGACTCAGATAGTGAAGGAATGGTGGCATATTTTCAAGTCAGGATGATGAGTTGCTTGGAGGAGAACTTGGAACTAGGAGAGGTGCAAAGGATTTCTGGGAGGGTGAGTGTAATGGTTTAAAAACCTTAGTTCAGGCATCGAGGCCTCCATTTGCCAAAAGGTGCGAGGGAGGAGCGAAGGACTTCTGGAGAGTTTTTAAGTGGGTGAGGCATGGCTTTGTGAGGGGCAGGTCATGCCTCACAAATCTTATTGGGTCCTTTGAGGAGGTGTCAAGATAGGTCGATGACGGTCGAGCAGTAGATATAGTGTATATGGATTTCAGCAAGGCATTTAATAGCGTTTCCCACGGTAGGCTCATTCATAAAGTCAGGAAATATAGGATACAGAGAGATTTGGCTATCTGGATTCAGAATTGGCTGGCTGACAGAAGGCAGAGAGTGGTTGTAGATGGAAAGTATTCTGCCTGGAAAACAGCATTGAGTGGGGTCCCACAGGGCTCTGTTCTTGGGCCTCTGCTCTTTGTAGTTTTTACAAATGACTTGGATGAAGAGGTTGAGGGGTGGATTAGTAAATTTGCAGATGACACAAAGGTTGGAGGTGTCGTCGATAGTATAGAGGGCTACTGCAGGCTGCAGCGTGACATAGATAGGATGCAGAGCTGGGCTGAGAAATAGCAGATGGAGTTCAACCTGGATAAATGCGAAGTGATGCATTTTGGAAGGTCGAACTTGAATGCTGAATATAGGATTAAAGACAGGATTCTTGGCAGTGTGGAGGAACAGAGGGATCTAGGTGTGCAAGTACCTAGATCCCTCAAAGTTGCGACCCAAGTGGATAGGGTTGTTAAGAAAGCATATGGCTTTCATTAACAGTGGGATTGAGTTTAAGAGCTGCGAGGTTTTGCTGCAGTTCTACAAGTCCCTGGTGAGACCACACTTGGAATATTGTGTACAGTTCTGGTCGCCCTACTATAGGAAAGATGCGGAGGCTTTGGAGAGGGTGCAAAGAAGATTTACCAGGTTGCTGCCTGGGCTGGAGGGCTTGCCATATGAAGCTCGGACTATTCTCTCTGGAGAGAAGGAGGAAGAGAGGAGACCTGATCGAGCTGTACAAAATAATGAGAGGAATAGATAGAGTCAATAGCCAGAGACTTTTTCCCAGGGCAGGATTGACTGGTACGATAAGTCACAGATTGAAGATTTTAGGAGGAAGGTATAAAGGAGACATCAGAGGTAGGTTCTTTACACAGAGAGTTGTGAATGCATGGAATACTTTGCCAGCTGAGGTGGTTGAAGTGAAGTCATTGGGGACATTTAAGCGACTGCTGGACATGCACATGGATAACAGTGAGTTGAGGGGTGGTTAGGTTAAGTTACTATATTTTATATTAGGATTAAGTCTCGGCACAACATTGTGGGCCTAAGAGCCTGTTCTGTGCTGTACTTTTCTATGTTCTATGAGAATGGGATAGAATCTTTGCAGGACGTAGGGTGTGAAACTGCCACTTCATTTTACAAATAAGGCTGATATACTGACAAAGGCGAAAGCGAGGACTGCAGATGCTGGAGATTAAAGTCGAGAGTGGAGTGCTGGAAAAGCCCTTCGTCAGGAATAAGGCCTCATTCCTGATGAAGCGCTTTTGCCCGAAATGTCGATTCTCCTGCTCCTCGGATGCTGTCTGACCTACTGTGCTTTTCCAGCACTACACTCTCGACTCTAATATACTGACAAATGCTGCTTCTCTTTTAAAGAGAAATGACTAATGCTTTATATCATATAATATATAACATTAATGGTAGGAGTAAAATCTTTATTCAGTCTATACACAATAACCTTGCATACTTGTTTTTTGATCATGTACAGCACAAATAATGCCTGCTCTGAAAGCAAGTGGCACTACTATTCATTTTCAAATAAGCATTTCCAATAAAAACGAGAAGTTTCAAAAGCAAAGCACTTCACAATGAAGGTGGCAGTGCTAATATTTTGCATACTACATGCACAAAAAACCTGTAATCAGGCATCATAGCAATAGTTTGGGAATTAAATAGCTTCACTTCAAACTTAATGCATTGACTAGATTCAGAAATAAATTTTACTTCTCTCTATTCATCTGTGTTGAGAGTAGAGTTTATTGTCCTTTTTCATTCAGGATTTATGTTTTGGTACAGAAAACTAAAATTACACAGAAACGTACAAACTTGGAGCAGATGTGGACCATTCAGCCAATCATTCCCTACTCCATAATTCAATAAAAGCATGGCTGAATAGATTTTTCAAATCCACAATCCCTGCTATACGTGTTATCCTTATCCCTTGCTTAATAAGGACTCTGCTTCTAGCACCTTTTCAAGACTGCAAGCTTTAAAGAATCACAATCCTGAGAGAAAAAAAATGTTGCTTCACCTCATATTTTAAAATAATGAACACTACTTCTAGATTCTCTCATAGGAGGACATACCGTGTCTGCATTTACCATGTCAAGCCCTCACAATATTTTAAATGTATCAATCAACATACCTAAACTTCTAAACATCAGTAGACACAGCCAGCTTGCCCTACCTTTCTTCATAAATTTCCCCCATTCCAAGTATTAGAACAATAAGTATTCTCTGAACTATTTCCAATGTATTTATATTTTTCCTTTAAATAAGAATCATTACTGCACACAGTTCTCCAGATATAGTCTCACCAATCTCCTGCAGAACAGAAACATAACATTTCCACTTTTGTATTTCATTCCCCTTGCCAGTGAAGAGATAGTGCCTAAATATTGGCGATTCCTATGATCCTAAGATCCTCCCCTTCCTTAGATTTCCTTATTTAGAGTCATAGAGATGTACAGCATGGAAACAGACCCTTCGGTCCAACCCGTCCATGCCAATCAGATATCCCAACCCAATCTAGTCCCACCTGCCAGCACCCGGCCTATATCCCTCCAAACCCTTCCTATTCATATACCCACCCAAATGCCTCTTAAATGTTGCAATTGTACCAGCCTCCACCACTTCCTCTGGCAGTTCATTTCATACCCATACCACCCTCTGCGTGAAAAGGTTGCCCCTTAGGTCTCTTTTATATCTTTCCCCTCTCACCCTAAACCTACGCCGTCTAGTTCGGGACTCCCCCATGCCAGGGAAAAGACTTCGCCTATTTACCCTATCCATGCCCCTCATAATTTTGTAACCTCTATAAGGTCACCCCTCAGCCTCCGACACTCCAGGGAAAACAGCAGCAGACTGCTCAGCCTCCCCCTCCTCGAACCCTCAAATCCTCCAACCCTGGCAACATCCTTGTAAATCTTTTCTGAACCCTTTCAAGTTTCACAACGTCTTTCCAATAGGAAGGAGACCAGAATTGCACACAATATTCCAGCAGTGGCCTAACCAATGTCCTGTACAGCCGCAACATGACCTCCCAACTCCTGTACTCAATACTTTGACCAATAAAGAAAAGCATACCAAAGGCCTTCTTCACGATCCTATCTAGCTGCGACTCCACTTTCAAGGAGCTATGAACCTGTACTCCAAGATCTCTTTGTTCAGCAACACTCCCTTGGACCTTACCATTGAGTGTATAAGTCCTGCTAAGATTTGCTTTCTCAAAATACAGCACCTTGCATTAATCTGAATTAAACTCTATCTGCCATTTCTCAGCCCATTTGCCCATCTGGTCAAGATCCTGTTGTAATCTGAGGTAACCCTCTTTGCTGTCCACTACACCTCCAATTTTGGTGTCATCTGCAAACTTACTAACTGTACCTCTTATGCTTGCATCCAAATCATTTATGTAAGTGACAAAACGTAGAGGACCCATCACCGATCCTTGTGACACTCCACTGGTCACAGCCTCCAGTCTGAAAAACAACTCTCCACCACTATCCTCTGTCTTCTACCTTTGAGCCAGTTCTGTATCCAAATGGCTGTACTCCATGAGATCTAACCTTGCTAATCAGTCTCCCATGGGGAATCTTGTCAAACGCCTTACTGAAATCTATATAGATCACATCTACCACTCTGCCGTCATCAATTGTTACTTCTTCAAAAAACTCAATCAAGTTTGTGAGACATGATTTCCCACGCACATAGCCATGTTGACTATTCCTAATCAGTCTTCGCCTTTCCAAATACATGTACATCCTATCCCTCAGGATTCCCTCCAACAACTTGCCCACCACCCAGGTCAGGCTCACTGTATTTCCCTGGCTTGTCTTTACCACCCTTCTTAAACAGTGGCACCACATTAGCCAACCTCCAGTCTTCCAGCAGCTCACATGTGACTATCGATGATACAAATATCTCAGCAAGAGGCCCAGCAATCACATCTCTAGCTTCCCACAGAATTCTCAGGTACACCTGATGAGGTCCTGGGGATTTATCCACCTTTGCCCATTGCAAGACATCTAGCACTTCTTCCTCTGTAATCTGGACATTTTGCAAGATGTCACCATCTATTTCCCTACAGTCTATATCTTCCATATCCTTTTCCACAGTAAATACTGCTGCAAAATATTCATTTAGTAACTCCCCCATTTTCTGCGGCTCCACACAAAGGCCGCCTTGCTGATCTTTGAGGGTACCCTTTTGTTCTTAATGTATTTGTAAAATAGATTACAAATGTATTTTGTAATGCTCTACGTTGGAGAAACCAAATGCAGACTGGGTGATCCCTTTGCAGAAAACCTCTAGTCTGTGTGCAAACATAATTCTATTTGCCAAAGCTATCTCATGTACCATTTTTGCCCTCCTGATTTCCCACTTAAGTATACTCCACTTGATCTATCCTATCTATACCTTTACATATGATTCCTTCTTTTTCTTAACCAAACCCTCAATTTCTTTAGTCATCCAGCATTCCCTATATCTATCAGCCTTGCCTTTCACCCTGACAGGAATATACTTTCTCTGGATTCTCGTTATCTCATTTCTGAAGGTTTCCCATTTTCCAGCCGTCCCTTTACCTGTGAACATCTGCCCCCAATCAGCTTTCGAAAGTTCTTGGCTAATACTGTCAAAATTGGCCTTTCTCCAATTTAGAACTTCAACTTTTAGATCTGGTCTATCATTTTCCATCACTATTTTAAAACTAACAAAAATTACGGTCGCTGGCCCCAAAGTGCTCCCCCACCTGCCTTGCCTTATTTTCCAAGAATAGATCAAGTTTTGCACCTTCTCTTGTAGGTACATCCACACACTGAATCAGAAAGATTTCTTGTACACACTTAACAAATTCCTCTCCATCTAAGCCCTTAACACTATGGCAGTCCCAGTCTATGTTTGGAAAGTTGAAATCTCCAACCTTAACCACCCTATTATTAGATTAGATTAGATTACATTACAGTGTGGAAACAGGCCCTTCAGCCCAACAAGTCCACACCGACCCGCCGAAGCGTAACCCACCCATGCCCCTACATTTACCCCTTACCTAACACTATGGGCAATTTAGCATGGCCAATTCATCTGACCTGCACATCTTTGGACTGTGGGAGGAAACCGGAGCACCCGGAGGAAACCCACACAGACACGGGGAGAACGTTCAAACTCCCCGCAGTCAGTCGCCTGAGGCAGGAATTGAACCTGGGTCTCTGGCGCTGTGAGGCAGCAGTGCTAACCATTGTCCCACCGTGCCGCCCACTTATTCTTACAGATAACTGTGATCTCCTTACAAATTTGTTTCTCAATTTCCCTCTGACTATTAGGGGGTCTATAATACAATCCCAATAAGGTGATCATCCCTTTCTTATTTCTCAGTTCGACCCAAATAACTTCCCTAGATGTATTTCCGGGAATATTCTCCCTCAGCACAGCTGTAATGCAATCCCTTATCAAAAATGCCACTCCCCGTCCTCTCTTGCTTCCCTTTCTATCCTTCCTGTAGCATTTATATCCTGGAACATTAAGCTGCCAGTCCTGCCCATCCCTTAGCCATGTTTCTGTAATTGATTTGATATCCTAGTCCCATGTTCCTAACCATACCCTGAGTTCATTTGCCTTCGCTGTTAGGCTCCTTGCATTGAAATAAATGCAGTTAAATGTATTAGTCCTACCTTGACCCGTTTCTGTTCTCAATTTTACCAGTCTCAGATCGATCTCTTTCCTCACTATCTCCCTGGGTCCCCCCCCCCCCCTTGCTAGTTTAAATCCTCCCAAGCAGTTCTAGCAAATTTCCCTGCCAGTATATCGTCCCCTTCCAATTTAGGTGCAATCCGTCCTTCTTGTACAGGTCACTTCTACCCCAAAAGAGATTCCAATGATCCAAAAATGTGAATCCTTCTCCCATACACCTCAGCCATGCATTCATCTGCTCTATCCTCCTATTTCTGCCCTCACTAGCTCGCAGCACTGGGAGTAATCTAGATATTACTACCCTTGAGGACCTCATTTTTAAATTTCTACCTAACTCTGTAATCTCCCTTCAGAATCTCAACCTTTTCCCTTCCTATATCCCTTCCTATATCGTTGGTTCCAATGTGGACAATGACCTCTTGCTGGCCCCTCTCTCCCGTGAGAATATTTTGTACCTCACTGAGACATCCTTGATCCTGGCACCAGGGAAGCAGCACACCATTCTGCTTTTTCGCTGATGGCCACGGAAATGTCTGTCTGTACCTCGGACTACAGAATCCCCTAACACAATTGGTCTCTTGGAAGCTGACGTACCCCTCGTTGCATTGGAGCCAGTCTCAACACCAGAAACTTGGCTGTTCGTGCTACGTTCCCCTGAGAATCCATCACCCCCTACATTTTATAAAATAGCATACCTGTTTGAAATTGGTGTATCCACAAAAGGCTCCTGCACTAGGTGCCTACCTCTCTTACCTTTCCTGGAGTTAACCCATCTATGTGACTGTATCTGAAACTTTCCCCCCCTTCCTATAACTGCCATCCATCACATACTGTTGCTGTTGCAAATTCCTCATTGCTTCTAACTGTCTCTCCAACCAATCCATTTGATCTGATAAGATTCGCATCCAATAGCATTCAGGGCAGATATAATCCACAGTAACCCTTAAACCCTCTTCTTGGAGATGTACAGCATGGAAACAAACTCTTCAGTCCAACTCATCCATACAGACCAAATATCCTAACCTCATCTATTCCCACTTGCCAGCACTTGGCTCACATCCTTCTAAACCCTTCCTATTCATATATCCAGCCAGATGCTTTTTAAATATTGTAATTGTATCAGCCTCCATTGCTTCCTCTGGCAGCTTATTGTATACATGCACCACTCTTTGCCCCTTAGGTCCCTTTCAAATTTTTTTCCTCTCACCCTAAATCTAGGCCCTCTAGTCCTGGATTCCTCCACCCCAGGGAAAAGACTTTGTCTATTTATCCTATCCATGCCCTTCATGATTTTATAAACCTCAATAAGGTCACATCTTAGCCTCTAACACTCCAGGGAAAACAGCCCCAGTCTATTCAGCCTCTTCCTATAGCTCAAATCCTCCAACTCTGGCAACGTCCTTGTAAATCTTTTCTGAATCCTTGCAAGTTTCACAACATCCTTCTGATAAAAAGGAGACCAGAACTGCATACAACATTCCAAAAGTGGCCTAACCAATGTCCTGTACAGCCACAACATGACCTTTCAACTCCTGTACTCAATACTCTGACCAATAAAGGGAAGTATACCAAACGCTGCTTCTGGGGTGTTACTTTTAGTCAAAACAGGATATGTAAAAGGACAAGAGGTCCTTTGGTCAAAGATAGTATCATTGCCATTGAAAAAGATGCAATTCCTGAATGAGAATCTAAATCATCGGAGGTGAGAAACAGAAAGGAAACAGTGACTTTGTTGGGCTTTTTTTTGCAGACGTGCAAATAGTGGGGAGAAAGTTGAAGAGAGCATTTGTAGGCTGATTCTTGAAATCTGCAGGACAAGGTAGAGTGGTGGGCATGGAGGGGAGAAATTACTGCAATGTGTGCAGAAGAACCTTCTGGAACAGTATATTTCCAGTGCTACCAGGAAGAGTGCTGTACTGGATCTGTCTCTCGGACATGAGGCATGACAAGTGAAGAATGTTGGAATAAGGGAATATTTGGGAAACAGTGATCATAACATAATAAACATCCATATTAAGTTGGAAAAGGATAAAAAGGTACCAGGATCTGGGGAAAGGGTGGTTGATTTTTAGGATTTCATTGTTGAGCTGAAGCACATGGATTGGAAACGCACTTTGATTGATAAAACAGTGGACGAAAAGTTAGAGAATTTCAAAAGAGAGATGAATGGGATGCAAGCAAGGCATATACCCATGAACAAAAAGGGATATCGAAAACTAGAGTAGACTGGATAACCAAGGGTATTGATGAGAAAATAATGGAGAAAAAAAGGACGCATATGATGCATTCTAGAATAATAACAGAGATAGAAATCAGGAAGTGTATCTCAAATACATAAGAGAAGCTAAGACTAGAAGAAGAGAGGCTAAAAGGAAGCATGAAGTAAGCATGCCAGGTTACACTGGAGGAATCTGGGTAATCCAAGATGGAGGATGGGAAAAATTTCTGGCTGTAACAGGCTGCTCCTTTTTTGAGATATTTTGGGTGTTGTAAGTGGTTTCCTTGAATTCCAGGAGCAGCAATTACTGTTTTATATGCTATTGCATTGTTTTGTAACTTCAGAGAAAAAAAAAGTCAAAACAACAGCACATTTAAAAGGGAGAGGAACACACAAAGGAAGCACATGGTGAGGTCAGTGCAGGAGAAAGAGAGAAAAAGAAACTCACACTGCTAACTGACACACAGTGAACCTACACAGTTACTGCCTTTGCTATTTGAATTCATGTATCGCTGAACATCGGAGTGCACGTGGGAAAATAAATGAACAGTGAAATTCACAACTGATCTTGGAGGAATTTGTTTGGGAGAGGTCACAGCACAGAAACAGATAAGTGAATATGAGTGTGAATTATTTCTTGATTATATGTTATATTGAGATATGTCTCTTAATTAAACTTAAAAATATAAACCATAAGTATTAATTTAACCTGGAGCAGTGTTTTAGAGAAATAAGACAGTGCTATTTTCTGGATCTGTAGATTGTGAGAAGCAAAAGTGGCCTTTACGAGAGTGATATGCTCTTCTTGTTGGATATGGGAGTTTAGGGAGAGTTTCCATGTTACTGAGGATTATACGTACAATAAATGCACGTTGTGAATTCGATCAGATCGAATGGCTCAGTTGGATAGACAGTTAGAGGAAATGAGGAACTTACAAGAGCAAGGGGGAGTGATGGATGGCAGTTATAGGAAGGGAGAAAAGTCGCAGATACAATCACATAGATGGATTAACTCCAGGAAAGGTAAGAGAGGTATGCAGGTAATGCAGGCATCTTCTGCGGCTATCCCCATTTCAAACAAGTATGCTGTTTTGGAAAATATAGGGGGTGATGGATTCTCAGGGGAATGTAGCATGAACAGCCAGGTTTCTGGTTGAGACTGGCTCTATTTCAATGAGGGGTATGTCGGGTTCCAAGAGATCGATTATCTGAGGGGACTGTCCAGTCCGAGGTACAGACAAACATTTCTGTGGCCAGCAGCAAAAAATTAGAATGGTGTGCTGCTTCCCAGGTGCCAGGATTAAGGTCTCTCAAAGAGGGTGCAGAATGTTCCCAAGGGGGAGAAGATCCAGCAGGAGGTCATTGTACATGTTGGAATCACTGACATAGGAAGGGAAAAGGTTGAGATTCTGAAGGGAGATTACGGTAATTAGGCAGAAATTTAAAAAGGAGGTCCTCGAGAGTAGTAATATCTGGATTACTGCTGGTGCTACGAGCTAGTGAGGGCAGGAATAGGAGGATAGAGCAGATGAATGCATGGCTGAGGAGCTGGTGTATGGGAGAAAGATTCATATTTTTGGATCATTGCAATCTCTTTTGGGTAGAAGTGACCTGTAGAAGAAGGACAGATTGCATCTAAATTGGAAGGGGACTAATATACTGGCAGGGAAATTTGCTAGAGCTGCTTGGGAGGATTTAAACTACTAGATTAGATTCCTGACAGTATGGAAACAGGCCCTTCAGCCAAAGAAGTCCACACCGACCCGCCAAAGTGTAACCCACACAGACCAATTCCCCTACTCTATATTTAACCTGACTATGGGTAATTTAGCACGGCCAATTCATCAAACCTGCACATCTTTGGACTGTGGGAGGAGACCAGAGCACCCGGAGGAAACCCACGCAGACATGGGGAGAATGTGCAAACTCCACACAGACAGTCGCCCGAGACAGGAATCGAACCCAGGTCACTAGCGCTGAGAGGCAGCGGTGCTAACTACTGAGCCACCATGCCGCCCCCAAAGGTGGGGGGGGGGGGGTGAAGATGGTACCCAGGGAGATTAGATTAGATTACTTACAGCGTGGAAACAGGCCCTTCGGCCCAACAAGTCCACACCGACTCGCCGAAGCGCAACCCACCCATACCTCTACATTTACCCCTTTTAACCTAACACTACGGGCAATTTAGCATGGCCAATTCACCTAACCCGCACATCTTTTTGACTGTGGGAGGAAACCGGAGCACCCAGAGGAAACCCACGCAGACATGGGGAGAATGTGCAAACTCCACACAGTCGCCTGAGTCGGGAATTGAACCCGGGTCTCTGGCGCTGTGAGGCAGCAGTGCTAACCACTGTGCCACAGTGAGGAAAGAGATTAATCTGAAACTGGTAGAATTGAGAAAAGTAGTAAGTCATATAGGGCAGGCAGGGACAAAGCAGAGAACAAGGCAGGACTGATAAATTAAACTGCATTTATTTTAATGCAAGATGCCTAACAGGGAAGGCAGATGAACTCAGGGCATGGTTAGGAACATGGGACCGGATATCATAGCAATTACAGAAACATGGCTCAGGGCTGGACAGGATTGGCAGCTTAATGTTCCAGGATACAAATGCTACAGAAAGAACAGAAAGAGAGGCAAGAAAGGAGGGGAAGTGGTGTTTTTGATAAGGGATAGCATTACAGCTGTACTGAAGGAGGATATTCCTGGGAAGTTATTTGTGTGGAACTGGGAAATAAGAAAGGGATGATCACCTTATTGGGATTGTATTATAGACCCCCTAATAGTCAGAGGGAAATTGAGAAACAGATTTGTAAGGAGATCTCAGTTATCTGTAAGAATTATAGGGTGGTTAAAGTCAGAGATTTCAACTTTCCAAACATAGACTGGGACTGCCATAGTGTTAAGGGCTTAGATGAGAGGAATCTGTTAAGTGTGTACAAGAAACTTTTCTGATTCAGTGTGTGGATGTACCTAGAAGGTGCAAAACTTGACCTATTCTTGGAAAATAAGGCAGGGTAGGTGACTGAGGTGTCAGTGGGGGAGCACTTTGGGCCAGCGACCACAATTCTATTAGTTCTAAAATAGTGATGGAAAAAGATGGACCAGATCTAAAAGTTGAAGTTTTAAATTGGAGAAAGGTCAATGTTGACAGCATTAGGCAAGAACTTTCGAAAGCTGATTGGGGGCAGATGTTCACAGGTAAACGTACGGCTGGAAAATGGGAAGCCTTCAGAGACAACGAGAGTTCAGAGACAGTATATTTCTGTTAGGGTGAAAGAAAGCTGACAGGTGTAGGGAATGCTGGATAGAACATAGAACAATAGAGCAATACAGCACAGAACAGGCCCTTCGGCCCACGATGTTGTGCCGAACATTTGTTCTAGCAAATGACTAAAGAAATTGAGGGCTTGGTTAAGCAAAAGGAGGAAGTATGTATCAGGTATAAAGTTAAAAATCACACAACACCAGGTTATAGTCCAACAGGTTTAATTGGAAACACTAGCTTTTTGAGCACCACTCCTTCGTCAGGTGGTTGTGCAGGACACAGTTGTAAGACACTGAATTTATAGCAAATGTTTACAGTGTGATGTAACTGAAATTATACATTGAAAAATACCTTGATTGTTTGTTGAGTCTTTCATTTGTTCGAATACCATGATAGTTTCACTTCTTTCATATGTAAATCACAAAACTTTTTTAAAAAGTTATATTCTCAGGTTAACTGTAACAATTTGTGTTAGTCAGGCAATATGTTGAAGGTGTTCTCTGTCTGTGCCATCATGTTTAGACTGATTCTCATCTAAAAAGTGAGACAACAGAGTCTTACATGAATTCATGCAGTTTTTGAGCAAAGTACAATGTAACTCTGCAAGTAAAAATTCACCCCACAAACATATATGTATATGTGTGCATGTGTCTGTCTGGGGTTGGGGGTTGTGAGTGAGAGAGAAAGTGAATATATGTGTGCGTATGTGAGTGTAGAGTGTCTTATGTCTGTGAGAGGGTGCATGTTTGAGTGTGGGAGTGTGTGAGAGTGTCTGTGTGCATGTCTGCATCCTTACAGGCACACACTCCCACACTCACATGCATCCTCTCAGACTTAGACCATTCTTCACTCATGCACACAGACATACACTCTCTCTCTCAGACACTCACAAGCCCCACACCAGACACACATTCCGACAGACACACACACTCCCACATGCACTCCCTCACAGACTTAAGACACTCTACACTCACATACACACACATATACACTCTCTCTCAGTTACATCACGCTGTAAAGTTCTGCTATAAATTCTGTGTCTTACAATGGTGTCCTCCACAACCACCTGATGAAGGAGCAGCGCCAATTAAACCTGTTGGACTATATCCCGTGTGATTTTTAACTTTGTACACCTCAGTCCAATACCAACATCTCCAAATCATGACTACTATGGACACCTCTAACTGCCAGCTTAAAGTGGAGAGGATCTCCAAAAAGATCTCACATATTGA
Source organism: Chiloscyllium plagiosum (assembly GCF_004010195.1). Taxonomy (NCBI): domain Eukaryota; kingdom Metazoa; phylum Chordata; class Chondrichthyes; order Orectolobiformes; family Hemiscylliidae; genus Chiloscyllium; species Chiloscyllium plagiosum. The sequence continues at coordinate 92,796,649 of NC_057711.1, forward strand.
CACAGACATCAAGTTTCTACAGGAATGCAGGCAAGCAGGAAAGATACCAAAAGGATTATGGATCACGAACCCACTCAAGTCAACCTACAACACAGACTATGCAGAGAAACTTTGCCACCGCACCTCTCGCAAACTACTCAATCATCTCATGCACCAACACTACAGCAGGCACCACAACCTTGAAATTCAGATGGAGTCCAGACTCTATCCTGCACTCAGGATACAGCAGTACAATTACGCTACATTGCCAAACAGACAAGGCGACAAAACTACACCACTTACATGCACACCAAGAACAAAAACACTGGAGAAACTTGGCATTCTCACCAGTAGTAGCAAAGCCCACCCTGGCACCATAGTCGATAACATTATCACTGCGGGGAAGTCTATTATCAAATTATCAGACCACACCCTTTGATCAGAAGAGATTGAAGTCCTGAGTAGGGGTCTCAACTTCTGCCCCACCACCAAAATGAACCCGTTGGTTCTTGCAGCAGACACGGAGGAGTTCATCAGATGAATGAGACTCTGGGAATTCTTTCAAGGTGCCAGCAGTGATCCCAATGATCCCACTAATGAACTGAAACAGTCATCACAGGAATCTGTAAAGGAGCGACCAAAGAAGGTGTCAACTTGGACCCCATCGGAGGGCCACTGCCCTGGGCTGGACATGTATGCTTAAACCGTCAGGAAATATATGAATGCCAGATTCATCATCCGTACCCACAAGGTAGAGCAAAACATCTTACATTGACAACATTTTCTTTCTCTGGACCCATGGCGAAGAGTCATTGTTAAAATTACACAGTGATATAAAGAAGTTTTGTCCCACCATCAAACTTACCATGGACTACTCTTGACTATCTGTCATTCTTGGACACATGCATCTCCATCAAGGATGGACATCTCAGCACCACATTCTACCACAAACCAACAGACAACCTCACAATGCTACCTGTCTCCAGCTTTCACCCAAAACATACTAAAACAGCCATCCCCTATGGACAAGCCTACGCATATAGCGGATCAGTTCAGATGAGGAGGAACGTGACGGGCGCCTGGAAGTACTCAGGGATGCCATCAGAAGAACGGGGTACAATGCTCAACTCATCGACCGCCAGTTCCGATGTGCCACAGCAAGGAACCGTATTGACCTCCTCAGGAGACAGACACGTGCTGCAACCGACAGGATACCCTTCGTTGTCCAATACTTCCCAGGAGCTGAAAAGCTATGCCATGTTCTTCGAGACCTGCAACACAGTCACTGCTTGCCTTTAAACAACTCCCAAACCTCAAACAGATCATTATTCATAGCAAGCTGCCCGGCTCTCAGGACAACTCCATACAACCCTGTCACGGGAGATGTTGCAAGATGTTTCAGAGTGTGGACATGGATACCACCATTACACATGGGGACACTCCCACCACGTACATGGCAGGTACTCATATGACTCAGCCAACACTGTCTATCTTATACGTTGCAGGCAAGGATGCCCTGAGGTATGGTACGTTGGGGAAACCGAGCAAAGGCTACAGCAACGGATGAATGGGCACCGTACAACAATCAACAGACAGGAGGGTTCCCTCCCAGTTGGGGAACACTTCAGCGGTCCGGAACATTCGACCCCAGACCATCGGGTGACCATCCTCCACGGTGGACCTCGGGACAGGCAGCAGCGTAAGGGGGCGCACACGCACACACGCACACACGCACACGTTTGTGGGGTGAATTTTTACTTGCAGAGTTAAATTGTACTTTGCTCAAAAACTGTGTAGATGAGAATCAGTCTAAACATTATGGCACAGACTGAGAACGCAGGGGGCAAACACCTTCAACATATTGTCTGGCTAACACCAATTGTTACACAGTTAACCTGAGAATGTAACTTTTTTAAAAAGGTTTTGTGATTTACACATGAAAGAAGTGAAACTATCATGGTATTTGAACAGATGAAAGGCTCAACAAACAATCAAGGTATTTTTCGATGTATAATTTCAGTTACATCACACTGTAAATGTTTGCTATAAATTCTGTGTCTTACAACTGTGTCCTGCGCAACCACCTGACAAAGGAGTGGTGCTCCAAAAGCTAGTGTTTCCAATTAAACCTGTTGGACTATAACCTGGTGTTGTGTGATTTTTAGGGAGAAAGTGAGGTCTGCAGAAGATGGAGATCAGAGCTGAAAATGTGTTGCTGGAAAAGCGCAGCAGGTCAGGCAGCATCCAGGGAACAGAAGAATCGACGTTTCGGGCATAAGCCCTTCTTCAGGAAATGGGCTTATTGTGTGATTTTTAACTTTGTACACCCCAGTCTAACATCGGCATCTCCAAATTATGTCAGGTATAGACAGGATTGATCGAGTGAATCCTTGGAAGAGTATAAAGGCAGTAGGAGTATACTTAAGAGGGAAATCAGGAGGGCAAAATGGGGACATGAGATGGCTTTGGTAAATAGGGTGAAGGAGAATCTAAAGGGTTTTTACAAATACATTAAGGACAAAAGAGTAACTGGGGAGAGAATAGGGCCACTCCTGTGTGGATCTGCAGGAGATGGGGGACGAGTATTTTGCATCAGTATTTACTGTGGAAAAGGACATGGAAGATATAGAATGTAGGGAAATAGATGGTGACACCTTGAAAAATGTCCTTATTACAGAGGAGGAAGTGCAGGATGTCTTGAAATGCAAAAACGTGGAAAAATCCTCAGGACCTGATCAACAAAGAGTCATTTCTTCAAAAATCTCAATCAAGTTTGTGAGACATGATCTCCCGCACACAAAGCCATGTTGACTATCCTTAATTAGTCCTCGTCTTTCCAAATACATATACATCCCGTCCCTCAGGATTCCTTTAAACAACTTGCCCACCACCAACGTCCGGCTCACTGATTCATAGTTCCCTGTCTTGCCCTTACCACCTTTCTAAAACAGTTTTCCGCCTTGGGCAACTGTCTGTACGGAGTTTGCACATTCTCAGTGTCTGCGTGGATTTCCTCCGGGTGCTCTGGTTTCCTCTGACAATCCAAAAGATATCCTGGTCAGGTGAACTGGCCATGCTAAATTGCCAATAGTGTTAGGTGCCATTAGTCAGGGGTAAGTAGGAAATAGGGATCTGGGTGGGTTACTCTTTGGAGGGTCAGTGTAGACTTGTTGTGACGAAGGGCCTGTTTCCATAATGTAGGGAATTTAATCTAATCTAATTTGATCAGGTATACCTGAAAACTCTGTGGGAAGCTTGGGAAGTGATTAGTGGGCCTTTTGCCAAGATATTCATATCATTGATAGTCACAGACGAGATCCCGGAAGTCTGGAGTTTGGCTAACGTGGTGTTACTGTTTAAGAAGGGTCGTAAGGACAAGCCAGGGAACTATGGACCAGTGAGCCGGATGTCAGTGCTGGGCAAGTTGTTGGAAGGAATCCTGAGGGACGGGAAAGGCAAGGACTGATTAGGGATAGTCAACGTGGCTTTGTGCATGTGTCTCAAAATTGATTGCGTTTTTTTGAAAAAGTAACAAAAAGGATTGATGAGGGCAGAGCAGTAGACGTGATCTATCCGGACTTCAGTAAGGTATTCGACAAGGTTCCCCATGGGAGACTGGTTGGCAAAGTTAGATCTCACGGAATACAGGGAGAACTAGCCATTTGGATACAAAACTGGCTCAAAGGTGGTGATGGAGGGTTGTTTTTCAGACTGGAGACTTGTGACCAGTGGAGTACCACAAGGATCGGTGCTGGATTCACTACTTTTCATCATTTATATAAATGATCTGGATGTGAACAGAGGAGTTATAGTTAGTAAGTTTACAGATGATTGGAGGTGTAGTGGACAGCAAGGAAGGTCACCTTAGAGTAGAATGGGATATTAATTAGATGGGCCAATGGACTAAGGAGTGGCAGATGGAGTTTAATTTAGATAAATGCAAGGTGGTAAATTTTGGGAAAGCAAATCTTAGCAGGACTTATACACTTAATGGTAAGGTCCTAGGGAGTGTTGTCCAACAAAGAGACCTTGGAGAGCAGGTTCATAGCTCCTTGAAAGTAGAGTCGCAGTTAGATAGGATAGTGAAGGCAGCGTTTGGTATGTTTTCCTTTATTGGACAGCGTATTGAATACAGGAGTTGGGAAGTCACATTGCAGCTGTACAGGACATTGGTTAGGCCATTTTTGAAATATTGTGTGCAATTCTGGTCTCCTTCCTATCAGAAAGATATTGTGAAACTTGAAAGGGTTCAGAAAAGATTTACAAGGATGTTGCCAGCTATAGGGAGAGGTAAATAGGCTGGGGCTGTTTTCCCTGGAGCATCGGAAGCTGAGGGGTCACCTTATAGAGGTTTATAAAATCATGAGGGGCAGGGATAGGGTAAATAGACAAGGTCTTTTCCCTGGGGTGGGGGAGTCCAGAACTAGACTGCATAGGTTTAGGGTGAGAGGGGAAAGATATAAAAGAGACCTGAGGGGCATTCTTTTCACACAGAGAGTGATACGTATATGCAATGAGCTGTCTGAGTAGTAGTGGAGGCTAATACAATTGCAACATTTAAAAGGCATCTGGATGGGTATATGAATAGGAAGGGTTTGGAGGAACATGGGCCGGATGCTGGCAGGTGGGACGAGATTGGGTTGGGATATCTGGTCGGCATGGACAAGTTGGACTGAAGGGTCTGTTTCTGTGCTGCACATCTTACAATGACTCTATAAATAGTAAAATGTACTTCAAACATATTAATTGTAAAAGATAAATTTTGAATAGAGTGAGGCCCATAAGGAACATGCAGAGTAAGCTGCTCACTGAAGTAAAGGATATGGCAGAGATACTGAATGAATGTTTTGCTTCTATCTTTACAAAATTTGAAGATGGTGACAATAGCCAAGTTGAAATGTGGGTGTTGAGTATCTAAGCAGATAGATAATGAGGTGTTAAAAAGGCTGGCAGGGCTCCAGATAGAGAAGTCGCCAGGCCTAAATGTGATGCATCTCGATTGCTAAGAGGGTAAGGGAGCAAATCGTGGCACTATTGACTTTTCCAGGTCAGTCTGAACAGAGGATTAGTCCCAGGGGGCTGGACGACTGCAAATGTGACACCTTTGTTTAAGATAGGGGCAATGGATAATCCAGGAAACTACAAACCTGTTAGTTTGACATCAGTAGTGGGAAAACTGATGGAGTCCATAGTACAGGATAAGGTACAGCTTCCAGCAAAATAAATTAATACTAGAAAATCAATGTGGCTTTATCAGGTGCAGGTCAAATCTGACAAATTTCTTTGAGTGCTTTGGCAAGGCGACATGGGCAGTGAATGAGAGAAATACTGTGGATATTGTACATTTACATTTTCAGAAAGCATTTGATATGGTGCCACATGTTGGTTGGTTAACAAATTTGAATTGTTTCAGATTGATGGTTCTTTGGCAGCATAGATTAGAAGTTGACTACAAGGTAGGTTACAAAGTCAAGTTTGGTGGGTCATTTCTCAGATTAGTGTTCCCATAGGATCGGTTTTGGGATCCTTGCTTTTTATGATTTATATAAACCATTTGGAGATGGATGTTGAGGGCAAAATATATAAATTTTCAGATTGTACTCAACTCGGGAGAATAGAAAGATGATGCTTCGCAACTTCAGAGGGACATTGACAAGTGGGCCAAAAAGACAGATGTCTGGAAGATGAACTTCAATGCAGAGAAATGTGAAGTAATGCATTTTGGTGGAACAAACCAACACACATTGCAGGTACAACTTTGGGGGAAATATAGGAGCTGGGGGACCTCAGGGCTCACATTCATGAATGTCTAAAGGTATGAGCCCTTCTTCAGGAAACATTCCTGAAGAAGGGCTTATGCCCGAAACGTTGATTCTCCTGTTCCGTGGATGCTGCCTGACCTGCTGCACTTTTCCAGCAACACATTTTCAGCTCTGATCTCCAGCATCTGCAGTCCTCACTTTCTCCTTGTCTAAAGGTAGCCAGGCAAGCTAAAACAATTGTTAAGAAGGCTTCTAGGATCTTTGTGTATATAAATAGAGTATAAAAGCAAGGAATTAATGCTAATCCTCTACAAATCACTGGTCAGGCCACATTTGGAGTATTGTGCTCAGTTCTGGGCACCTTTTTTAAGGAATGATGTTAAAACCCTGGAGATTTTCAAGAATAATACCAATAATGAAGGATTTTAGATACAAGGGAAGATTAGAGAGCTTGGGCTTATTCTCCTTGGAGCAGAAAAGATTAAGATGGGACCTTATTGAGATGTTTAAAATTATGAACAATTATGACAGGGTAAGTATAGCTGGTATATCAGCAACTAGGGGTCATAATTTCAAGATTGTCAGGAAGAGGGCTAGGAGTGAGATGAGGAGAAACTCTTTACTTAGGCAGTTGTTACGACTTGGAATGCACTGCCAGAGAGAGTAGTGAAGATGATTTCATAGGGGTTTTAAAAAGAGAGCTGGATAATGTGAAACTGATGAATTAGAGGTCTATGGAGAATGGGACTATTTGGGTTGCTGTTTTGGAAGCCAGGACAGGGCTCCTTTTGTACTGTAAATTCCTATGATATCAGCATTGTATGTGCATTATGGGGGTGAACTGAAGCTCCTGCTTTTTTTTGTGTGTTCCATTTTTCTGGTTCTAAATAAAAGCTATGTTTGGAATTGTCCAACTGCTTGCCTGTATGTGATGTTGCCTTTCAGCTCAACTATGAGATGAGTGCTGCAGGCAGAGTTGCAGTGACCTAAGACAGAATGTTACAATTGTGTAGAGCTATTGGATCAGAATTCCCACAGACCCTCCAAATAGGTACTGAGGTGGCGACATCTGTTATGTCCATCTCCAATTCTGCGATATTTTCAATGCTTGACAGAGACGGACATCCGTGGGTTCCAGAACAGTGGGAAAAGCTGTTGAGAACCTGGACACATTTTGCTCCTGCATCATTTGAGAGTTTGCAGCTTTCAAATGGTCCATGTGTTTGTTCAGAAATATCACACGTACCCAATGTTTATACATACTGAATCTGACCTTACATCAATAATGCTTGTTACCCATGCAGACTCAAAGAAGTAAACTGTCTCACTTAGCAGAGTCTTCTGCCCAACCTTTGTCCTCCTAATGCCATTTCAACCTCTGGAAAGATTAGATTTAAGATGGTGGAGTATTCTCCTCATTAGCAACTCTGTTGCAGGTATCCATGTTATTAGCACGTCCTCTAGAAAAATGGTAACCTGGACTACACCTTGTAAAATGTTCTCCATTGTCCTCTGAAAAATTGCACACGCTGATGATACCCCAACTGGCTGTCTCGTAGATTGTTACAAACACCTATGGGAATTAACTGCAGCATATGTCTGAGATCCTCACCGAAGCACAGTTAAAATTATGCACAGCTTATATCCAGCTTCGCGAAGGTCAGCCTCCTTGTCAGCTTTGTATATAAATCCACTATGCGAGAGATTGGGTATTTATCCAGTGGTTTACCATTCATTTAGAATCCCTACAGTGGTTTACCATTCATTTAGAATCCCTACAGAGGTGAACGACCATGGCTGACTTTACGCAAACAGGGCTTGTTTAATGATTGCTTTCCAGCATTCTGATTTACGACTTTCCTTTTGCAATGCAAGGCAATTAGCACTGGGCGGGCCTTGCAAAATCATGGAATTGCTTTCTGGTCAACATACAAAATGACCTTCTCTCCTTTGATAGTCCCTAGACATTCCTGAAAAACTTCAGCTTATTTAAATATTACTTCACTCAGGCAGCCACTTTCTAATTGAAAAATGTTGAAGCAATCTAGGTGAATCTTTCTTAACTAAATTTGCCCCATCAAGCTTCAGCCTGAAACTTTTACCACAATTAGTGGTAATTGAAGCAGTTGCATGACATACGGGACTGCAAAAAAGTTAATCTGTAAAGTTGCCCCAGTATAGGTTCTCAGTCTAGCCAAGCTTTTTTGCACAAAGTTAAGGATCGGAGTCCAGAGCGAATTTTGTTAAAGACTGGTTCTGCGATCACAGAAACAGCCATGCCAGTTTGAACTTACATTAGAATTGGGTGACCATTTAACCAGATGTTTATTTTGATTGGTTCTGATTTGGGTGTTGCTAAGCAATTTAACTGTTCCAAACCAGATATAAGTAGAATTTCCAGGGTGTGCACTCTCCCAGATACCAGCTTATGAGTTCTCTTACTCAATTTAGATTCAGTGTGTTTGTTTTGCTGTCTCAAGTCCACACACCTGCAGTGACTGCAATGGCTTGCTGGCCCAGATCCTGATGAAAATGTTAAAAGTTTGTCCAAGGCTTAGCTTTTTTTTAATCAGGTTTTGCTGTGGGCTGACCTAGCATCCCTCTGTTCAGGATATGTCCTGACTGAGGCTATGCAATTGTCTTCACTCAAGTGGTGTTCCCTAAGCTCAGCTGAACTGGCCTGGCTGTCCACTTCCATCAGAATATCCTGCAATTCATATAGTTCACTTGCCGTATTTCCAGTAATAAAGACAGTGCTTGTTTTGAAGTCCAGCTGGGTTTCAGCTCATAAGCACTTTTGCATGGTAAAGTTATTAATCTCACATACCAAACAGTATGCATCTCATTAAGGGTTAAACCAAAGGCACATGCCTCTGCCATCACCTTAACCTGCTCAAAAAACCCGACGGAAATTCTTCTGATTCTTGAACTGCCCAATAAACATGAATTAAATATCTCAGAATTAAAGGAGACTCTGGGTCATGATATTCCTTAACTAAATCTGTCATTTCTTAAAAAGCTTTAGTATCTGATGTCTCAGAAAATGTTAGGCTCTGAATAACTAAAAAAGATGCTTGTTCACAAGCTGTCAGGAGAATTACTCATTACTCTTCATGTACTCCAATATCATTGCCTAGAAAAAGACAACGCATTCTTTCCACATACTAGGCCCACGCTTCAACAGCAGGATCATAGAAGTCAAACTTCCCAAACACAGAATAACCTCGATTATCTGAACGAAGACGAGTAGGGACTATTTTGTTTGGATAATTGTTGGTTTGGATAACTGATCTGATCATAAACAAAAGAAACCATACTGATCTAATGCTGTGCTCTACTGGAGAGTTTGTATAAATCTATAATTTTGGTGAGTCTGCTATTTAAACAACCTAATCTTTGCATTCTACAAATTGCAGGTTAAACTGAGACGGAGTAAACCCTTACCATCACATAAATATATGAAATTCCAGCATTAAACAAGGTCTCGAACAGTTTCTACAATCACAAGAGCCTTTGTCAGTTTCCGCTGAACTCAGTGTTGCGATAGAAAGACAGAAGCACTGCCTTGCGTATGCATTTATTTTCTCTGCCATTTTTTTCATGAACGGCCCTGTAAAATGACAGGAATAAAGAACTTACTTTTGCAAAGAGCGATGTAACTAACCCTTATGTAAAAAATATCCAGTCACTATTGGATGAAGTATTTGTGTTTCTTTGTTTTTGCCCGTGTTTTCATATTCTTCAGTACAGGTAATCCGAAATCACTTACCTCTTTCATCTAACGTTTTTACGGGACCTTGCGATCTTGTTCAGATAATCCAAAATCAGGATAATTGATGTTCGAATAACCGAGGTTTCCCTATAACGGTATGTTGCCACAATACTTACCCCAACTCAAAGGTGACTGTTGCGAGCCCAAATTTCTTCAGGAGCATGCTTTTCTCTCATTGTCATTGGAAGTACTCCACAGAAACCTGTATCCTGTCACCAAATCACCTTTATTTACATGTAGAGAGCTCTTTACACTGATCCAGCTCAGTCAGAGCCAGCTATCAGAGTGAACAAAATCTCTGACACTCCTATTTATATCTGTCAGCCAGGGATTCTTGATTAGACCAGATTAACAGCCCAAACCAGGAACTCATTCTATGATAACGACCTGGTTTACCTCATGACAATCGCTAAACTTTGAAGTCAGGATGATGAGTGGCTTGGTTTGGAATTTGCAGGTGGTGATATTCCAATGTATTTCCTGCCCGTATCCTTCTAGATGGAAGTGATTGTGGGTTTGGAAACAGCTGTTTAAGGATTTTTGATGAGTGTCAGCAGTGTATCATGTAGACAGTATACACTGTTGTTACCGAGCTTTGATGGTGGAGGAAGTGGAAGCTTGTGGATATGGTGCCAATCAAACAGGCTGCTGTGTCCTGGATAGTGTCAATTTTCTTGAGTATTGTTGAACCAACACCAGTCCAGACAAGTGGGAAGTGTTCCATCACAAGACTGACTTCTTCCTTGTGAATGATGGATAGATCTTAGGGGAGTCAGAAGAATTCCTTCTCACTGACTGCTCTTATAGTGCGATAAATCCAGTTGAATCTTGGTCAATGTTAAGCACAAGGATGTTGATAGTGGAGAACTCCGTGATAGCAACACCATCTAACTTCAGATTGTTTCTTATTGGAAATTATCATTGCCAAGTATTTATGTGAACATAGAACAGTACAGCACAGGAATAGGTCCTTTGGCCCACCAAGATTGTGCTGACACATGAGCCGTTCTAAACTAAAAGCTCTTTGCCTCAACACAATTCATATCCCTTTATTCTCTGATAATTCATGTATCTGTGAAGATGCCTCTTAAACATTATTATTGTATCCACGTCTGCCACCTCCTCTGGCAGTGCATTCCAGACACTTACCACTCTGTATAAAAAAAACCTGCCTCTCACATCTCCTTTAAAGTTACCCTGCCTCTTTACCATAAACCTATGTCCCCTATAAATGACATATCTACCATGACAAGAAGACTCCAACATTTGAACCAATTTTATAAACTTCTATCAGATTGCCTCTCATCCGTTGATGTTCAAGTAGAAACAAACCAACTTTATCCAATCTCTCTTCACAGCTAATACCTTCCAAATCAGGTCATATCTGAGTAAGGATGTGACTCGAATGTTACTTGCCATTTGTCAGCCTAAGCCTGAATATTATCCAGACCATGCTATATCTGAAAAAGTATCTGACTAGTCGTGAACATTGCCGAACATTGTGCAATCTGGAACTAAAAGTCTAATGATGACCATGTTGCCACTGTCGCTTGTCAGGAAGTATCCATTTCACTCATTGATGTCCTTTAAGGAAGGAAACTGGCATCTTTACCTGGTCTGGCCTACATGTGATTCCAGACCCACAGCAATGTGGCTGACTCTTAACTACCTTCTGGACAATAATGGGATGGGCGACGAATGCTGGCCTAGCTAGCAATGTCTACACCCTGTGAATGAATAATAAAAAAGAGAATCATCAGTTAACATTCCCACTTCTGACCTTATGATGGAGTGAAGGTCATTGATGAAGCAGCTGAAGATGGTAGTGCTGAGAACACAACCCTGAGAGACTCCTGCAGAGATGTCCTGGAGCTCAGATGACTTCCAACAACTACAACCATCTTCCTATGTGCCAGGTCTGCCTCCAACCAGTGGAGATTTTGCCTCCTGATACCCATTGATATGACTGTATGACTCCCACAGCTACCTGAACTACAACTCCTTCCACCTTCCCTCCTGTAAAAACATAATCCCTTATTCCTAATTCCTCCGCCTCTGCTGTATCTGCTCTCAGGAGGACCAATTCCATCATAGAAGATCCCAGATGGCCTCCTTCTTCAAAGACCCCAAATTTCCCCTCTCACATGGTTCTTGATGCCCTCCAGCACATCTCCTCCACTTCCCGTACCTCCATCTTTGAAACACACCCTCCCAATGCAACAAAGACCAAACCCTCTGGTCCTCACCTTCCACCCCACAAACCTCTGTGTACATCGCATCATCGTCTGCCACCTCCAAACAGACCCCACCACTAGGGATATAATTCCCTCCCCACCCCATCAGCATTTTGGAGAGACTATTCTCTCCGCAATTCCCTTGTCAGATCCACGCCCCGACCAGCCCACACGCACTCTCAGCACCTTCCCCTGCCACCGCAGAAAGTGCAAATTCTGCGCCCACACCTCCCCCCCCACCACTCTATCCAAGGCCCCAAAGGATCCTTCTACACCCGACAGAAATTTATCTGTGCTTCCACAAATATCATGTACTACATCGGTTGCACCTGATGTAGTCTCCTCTACATCGTGGAGACAGGACACCAACTTGCAGATCATTTCAGAGAACATCTCTGGGACACCTGCACCAACCAACCCCACAACCCTGTGGCTGAAATTTTAACTCCCCCTCCCACTCCACCAAGGACATGCAGGTCCTGGGCCTCCTCCATCGCAAAACCCTAACCACTTGACGCCTGGAGGAAGAATGCTGCATCTTCCACATTGGGACCCTGCAACCACATGGAAATAATGTGGATTTCATCAGTAACCTCATTTCCTCTCCCCCTACCTTATCCCAGTCCCAAGCCTCCAATTCGGCACCACCCTCTTGATCTGTCCATCGTCCTTCCCATCTATCCACTCCATCATCCTCTCTGACTTATCACCTTCTTCCCCACCTTCATCTTCCTATTGCATTCTCAGCTAACGTCCCCCCAGCCCCACCCCTCCTCCCATTTATGTCTCAGACCCCCGGCCCACAAGCCTCCTTCCTGATGAAGGGCTTATGCCCGAAACATCAATTCTCCTGCTCCTCGGATGCTGCCTGACTTGCTGTGCTTTTCCAGCACCACACTCTCAATTCTGATCTCCAGCATCTGCAGTCCTCACTTTCTCCAAGCTTTTCTAGTACAGTTACAACACTGGCATCAACCCACTATGTGCAAAATTGCCTAGTATGTCCTCTGCACAGAAAAGCAGAACAAATCCAACCCAGCTAATTGCTGCCCATCAGTCTACTCTTGATCATTAAGAAAGTGGTGGAAGGTACCATTAACAATGCTATCAAGCAGCACCAGCTTAGCAACAACCTGCTCACTGCTGCTCAGTTTGGGTTCTGCCAGAGCCCCTCAGTTCCTGACCTCATTACAGCCTTGGTTCAAACATTGATAAAAGAGCTGAATTCCAGAAATGAGGTGAGAGTGATAGCCTTTCACATCAAGGCCGCATTCAACTAAATGTGACATCATGGAACCCGAACAACAGAGATGTACAGCATAGAAACAGACCCTTCGGTCCAACCCATCCATGCCGACCAGATATCCCAACCCAATCTAGTCCCACCTGCCAGCACCCGGCCCATATCCCTCCAAACCCTTCCTATTCATATACCCATCCAAATGCCTCTTAAATGTTGCAATTGTACCAGCCTCCACCACATCCTCTGGCAGCTCATTCCATGCACGTACCACCCTCT
>NC_057711.1:92813433-92828827 GCF_004010195.1 Chiloscyllium plagiosum
GCCCTCACTAGTTTGTAGCACTGGGAGTAATCCAGATATTACTACCCTTGAGGACCTCCTTTTTAAATTCCTGCCTAACTCTCTGTAATCTCCCTTCAGAATCTCAACCTTTTCCCTTCCTATATCATTGGTTCCAATGTGGACAATGACCTCCTGCTGGCCCCTCTCCCCCATGAGAACATTCTGCACCCTCTCTGAGGCATCCTTGATCTTGGCACCAGGGAAACAACACACCATTCTGCTTTTTCTTTGCTGGCCACAGAAACATCTGTCTGTACCTCTGACTACAGAATCCCCGAACACAATTGATCTCTTGGAAGCAGGCATATCCTTTGTTGCATTAGAGCCCAGTCTCAGTACCAGAACTTGGTTTTTCGTGCTATGTTCCCCTGAGAATCCCTCACCCCCTACATTTTCCAAAACAGCATACCTGTTTGAAATGGGTAATATCCACAAAAGCTGCCTATCCCTGCCTATCCCTTCCTGGAGTTAACCCGTCTATGTGACTGTATCTGAGATTTTCCCCCCTTCCTATAACTGCCATCCATCACATGCTGTTGCAAATTCCTCATCGCTTCTATCTGTCTCTCCAACTGATCCACTCGATCTGATAAGATTCACATTATGGCAGATATAATCCACAGTAACCCTTAAACTCTCTTTAAACTCCCACATCTGACAAGATGTACATATCACTGCAAAGACCATTTTTACTCCTTCACAATCTACAGACCCAGAAAATAACACCGTCTTATTCCTCTACAAACACTGCACCAGGTTAAATTAATAGCTATGGCTTATATTTTAAGTTTAATCAAGAGACTTATCTCCAACAATATATAATCAAGAAAGAATCCGCTATACTCACTACTGCAGCCTTTCTCTTGGACAGACTTAAAACAACAAAGAACTTATCTGATTCTGTGCTGTGAACTTCGCCCAACAGATCCTCCAAGAATAGTTGTGAACTTCACTGTTTGTTCATCCTCCCAGATGCACTCCAATGTCCAGCGATACACGACATCAAACGGCAAAGGCGGGAACTGTGCCAGTTCGTTTTCTCTCTCTCTCTCTCTCTCTCTCTCTCTCTCTCTCCTGCACTGTCCTCACCATCTTTGTTTGCTCGTCTCCCTTTTACAACTGCTGTTGTTTTGACGTTTTTTTCCAAAGGTCCAAAACAATGCAACAGCATATAAAACAGTAATTGCTTCTCCTGGAATTCGAGGAAATCACCTCCAACACCTAAAATACTTCAAAAAAAGGAGCGGCTCTTACAGTCGGAAATTGTTCCCATCCTCCATCTTAGATTACCCAGAATCCATGAAGGATAATTTTTTTTAGAGAGTTTAGTTCACATTTTTTCCAGAAGAAATGGTGGTTACAAGCACTGTTACAAAGTTTAAAAGACATTTAGATTAGTACATCAGACAGCAAGCAAATCTACTCATTTCAACTAGAGGAAGCATAAAGCTTGGACTGGTAATCCTCATTGTGCCAAAAGACATTAGCAATGTATTGCAGCACGTTCAACCATTGAACATGTGATAGATTTTAGAGCAGTACAATTCAAAAAGAATCAGTCCAGCAGAAACATTGAATTGAACAGACAAGTACTTCTCTCAAATCAAGCCATCTAACAAGATGCACTCTCCATCCGTTGCAAGAAGTTGTAATGTAAGGATGGCCCACCCTGTGCAATAAAAGCATATTAGGTACAAAAACAATATATTGTGAAAAGGAAATGAGTTTTCCAAAGACAATATATTGTGAACCTTAAGGAGTTGAGAGGAGGAATGCTATAACATACCCAAGCAAGCCATCAAAGAATTAGGTCAAGTCTGAGAAAGGCAAGAAAAGTGCTCTTAGCCAAACATGAACAATGAAATCAAGGACCATGCCAGTCAGTGCATGTGACAAGAACTTGACTCAGCAAACTAGAAAGTGGCTGATAATACATGACATGCCTGACAGACCATGGATGAGACTGAGAGTAAACCTCTTCACTCTCACAGAAACTGATTATCTTGTCAGTAGAAAATTATGCTGATTATAGTGTAATAGACCAGGTGGCTTCAACATCCACCATTGACATTGTCAAATGCCTGAAAGAACAGATGAACTATGATGGCAGTCCACAATCATAATAAATGATACTTGCCCTTATTTCATGAATGAAGAAGTCAGTTACTACATCCAATACCAAACATCATTTCCACACAATCCCCATTACATGGAAAGGCTCAGACAGCAGTAATAATTGTCAAAAATTCAAAAAAATTGAGCAAAACCAGTACAGTTGTTCAGAAGGCAATCTTCGAATAGAAACATCTACCTACTGAAGGCATGGATAGTAGTCTAATACAGAGACTAATGACATCACACATCCAATCCATTCTTTCAATAAAAACACTACCACATCTAAAAGGAATAACAGGCTTGGGGGATAAAATCAAGGTGAAATGGCAGAATGCCAAGTTTATTTTGACAAGTCTGCAAAATGATTATGAAAATTGAGCACTGGAGGCCCAGTTCAAACCTTCAAATGCTCTCAACAAGAATTAACCCAAACAGTAACTTCTGGCCTAACATGAGCAGTTGTCACCTCAATCTCACACAGCAGAATGAATGGCCAGATGTATAGTTGCACATATAGAACCACAGTCACTCATACAGAACTAGAGAAGCTGTTCCCAAACTGCAGGCAGCTGATTCGGAAGATGGGATTTCACCACCTACACAGTCCACGGATTATCCATCAGACTGAGAGGTCCTTGGCAGTCGTCAACAGATATAGATCAACAACAATAAATGAGATGGTAACAATACACCCCATGTTCCAATAAGAAACCAACATGACTTAAAGACTATGTATTCAACACATATGTAGAGATCGACAAGAATAATAAACTGTAAATGCATAATAATAGTCATGTGTACATTAGGTACATCAAAATGACACATGATAATATATATAATTTCTTTTGAAATGGTGTATGTTTGGGCTAGAAATACAATCGAGACCAATGTGCCTCCTGACTAGCTTTAGTCATCTGACTGCTACCATGATGTACTGACTGAAAGTTGCCATCTTAAAACAAGCATCATTAAAGTCACAATACAACTTGACTATTTTCTTGTGGCCTAGCAAAAATGCCAAATGGGGTATTATTAGGAGAGTGACTTAATATCTGATTGAAGAGGTATGTGTTAAGGAAAGTCTTAAAAAGTAAAAGGAGAGGCAATGGCAGCATCTGTAAGGAGAGAAAAGAGCTGACGTTTTGAGTCTAACTGACCTTTTGTCAAAGCTTTGACAAAGGGTCAGTTAGACTCGAAACATCAGCTCTTCTCTCTCCTTACAGATGCTCACAGACCTGCTGAGATTTTCCAGCATTTTCTCTTTCGGTTTCAGATTCCAGCATCCGCAGTAATTTGATTTTATTTATAAAGGCAAGGAACTCCAAAGCTCAGGGTTTAGTTAGTTAAAGAGATCAACAGTGGGATGAATAGGGTGCTGAATATGCAAGAAACTAGAGAAAAGCACAGCTTCTTGCGGGTTGAGTTGAATGAAATTACAGAGAAAATAAGTCAATTAATTACAGCTCATGAAAGCATGTGCCTTTTATTTTTGCATTCATTTCCCACAAAGCAAAGAAGTTGTATCTTTGCTCAGACTCTATTAAAGAGTTTTTGTTTTAAATTTCATTCATCTGTACTATTTTTGAGTTGACACACCTCGTGTGCAAAGACTGCCCAGAAAACATACAAAAGAGCCTTCCTTTTTAGTTATTAAAACCATATCAGAGGCATCAGAAAAAATCTTGGGTGTATGCCAAGTATAATAACCTCTCTTTGCACAAAACTAAAAGACATTTAAACTCTCATCTCCAAAAGACCACACATAAAACAACAACTCCAGCTTTAAAGATGACAATAGATTTTTGTCAAATATCAAAGGAATTGGAATAGCAACAGTAAGGTATAATTGAATAGTTGATGGACTCCAAGAGGGACATGGTCTATACTGGTTCCTAATGTTCCTCTGATCATAAAATTCAAAGGTTGACAGAAAAAATTGTCACACTTGCAACATTTCTACCAACTTTTCCAGCATTGATACCAAACACATTCGAAAAGTTACAGGCTACTAACACAACATCAACTAGCAATTCAACTGCATGAGGTTATGTTTTGGAAAAAGGGCTGTGAAAAGGACCACTTATACCATAGTCATACTGAAGCTTTGACTGTTATATCATTCCTATTTTACCTAACATCCAAGACTATAGTTTCAAAAGTTCTGGGCAGCTACATAATTCATACTCAAATATTGTATATAATCACAGACAATGCGTGAAATATACTGTGTGCACAGCATGAAACAAAAATTGATAGTCACTACATGATGCTTTCTGGGGCTTATATTTTGAACTTAGACCTCCTTGCGGTTTCACTAAAGTTAATATGTTGGCCAAATCAGATAGAAAGTAGCTCATTTTGCCAGTTTTACAAACAAAACATGATGGTTTCCAGCATTTGCAAGGTGAATTTTGGAGGTGTTCTTCAACTGCCACCACAAAGGGCAAGGGTTAATAAAAACCACTGTGTTAAAAGTGTCAAAGAATTATTCTTTCAGCAAAGTAGCCACTCAAACTAAACCTCAACAGCCCCTCCAGAATCTGCAATTAGAGACCGCAGCCTTATAAAATCTTTACACATCAACTCTCAGTTAGCAGCAAACACAAGAGACCCCCTTTGAACAAACTGTTTTACTCTTTCAAATTTACTGTCATAGATTACAGTATGCTTCTGTCATGTACAGCTTTATGAACACAATAATTTTTGAACATTCAATGTTAAAACGCAATGAAATATTACAATGCAATGAAATATTTAACAGATCCAAAAGATTAACTAATTAAAATCAGGTGAGATTATTAGATTAGATTAGATTCCCTACAGTGTGGAAACAGGCCCTTTGGCCCAACCAGTCCACACCAATCCTCCGAAGAGTAACCTACCCAGACCCATTTCCCTCTGACTAATGCACCTAACACGATGGGCAATTTAACATGGCTAATTCACCTGATGTGCACATTTTGGAGATGATGCAGAAGGTTCTCACTGATTAAGTTTCAAAGTTATTTTAATTGTATGTGGAATAATTCAGAACAAAGGAAATCTCTTTGAGTCTGTTACATTTTACACTTCAACAGTGTCATGTACAGAAGACAGAACTCCAAATGACATAAAAGCATGATCCAAAAGCTTTAATTTCATTTGAATAAGATTCTGAATTGAAGATTTCTGAAACGTCCACAAATTAATTTGACAATTCTTAATTGTAGTAATGAGGAGAAAGTGATGACTGCAGATGCTGGAGAGTCAGAGTCGAAAACTGTGGTACTGGGAAAGCACAGCAGGTCAGGCAGCATCCGAGAAGCAGGTGAGTCGATGTTTCAGGCATAAGCCCCTCGTCAGGAATGTCACTGAAGGGTTTATGCCCAAAAAGTTGACTCTTCTGTTCCTTGGATGCTGCCTGACCTGCTGTACTTTTCCAGCACCATACTTTTCAATTCTGAAATGTAGCTTATTTTAATCGTAATATTAAAATTTTGATCTATGTTAACTGACACTATCCTTGGTACAGTCAGTGCCCCATTTCCTGTAAAAAATGAAAATTATAAGTTACTATAGTCACCTCTGGAAATCAGCTCTTAGTTACTTTTCTATTTCATTGTGCAATGGTATTTTATCGGCCTCAATGTTCAGGTACTCCAGTTTTTTGAGCAGCCTTCCAAGGTATACCTAGCTTGGCATGACTATTTACATGGTGTCACATTTCTCAGCTAACTGGGCAGACAGAAAATTTCAAGCAGAATTGTAGATGTAGACATGATCCCTTCAAAATTCTAATCTTTGCGACATCTCATTTCATTTTTCTTAATGTAAACTCTTCACAATCTTAAGACACTAATGGAAAAACCCATTTTGCAACAATATCATGCAAAAATCTAAATTTAATGTCTGATTAAGCTGTAGCTTAGACCAAGACAAGATGGTCAATTTTTGATGAGACTGGCCTGTGCCTGCAGTCATGCAAATACACTCCCGACACTCACTGTCCCAGACCACATTTGAAGAATGACTGCTGAGACAATGTGCCAGAGAAATATAAATGTTCCTGAAGCCTACTCATGCTGAGGAGAAAACTGTGGATAAGACATTTGTTATTTTCCCTCCATCTCACTAAATTGTGAATTGGAAATCTTCAAATACTTTCTGATGACTGACCTAAATGTGTAGTGAAATCTCCTATGGCAAGATCCATCACAGATTGCCAACAAGCTTCCTTACCTGGTTTGGGTCTTCTTGCAAGAGTCTACCACAGGAAGTTTTAAAATGCAAGCAGCTGCAACTCGTAAAAGCAGGTGATATGGGTTATCCCCAAGATATCAGGTGTTGTGGTACAGTGATAGTGTCCCTACCTCTTAAGTAAGAGGCCCAAGTTCAAATCATACCCATCTCTGAACAGGTTGATTTAAAAATGTTGCTAATGTTGATCTTGCTTTCCACACCTCCCGTGCAGCCATAATATTGTGTGCCTCAGACTATCGAAGAACCCTATGATACATATACCTTTGGTTGCAATGATCTGCCTGTACTGCTCACAAAACAAAGCAAGCACTACAATAAATCAAATCAAATTGAACAAGTATTTAAAGCAAAAGATTATTTGATTGCTGGGTAGAAATATTCGCTACCCTCCAGTCTTCCGGGACATCACCTGTGGCTAATGATGATGCAAAAATATCAGCCAAGGCCCCTACAATTTCTTCTCTAGCCTCTTGCAGTGTAATTGGATATGTTTGTTCAGATTAATCCATCTTCATACATTCTAATACATCCTCTACTGTGATATGGGTTATCCCCAAGATATCAGCGCTAACATCCCAAGTTTCCAAGTCTTCGTGTTTTTCTCCATGTAAACACAGAGGAGAAATATGCACTGAGAATTGCCATCACCTGCAGTTCTATCCAGACATGTCCACTTTGGTCTTTGAGGGCCCCTATTCTCTCTTTAGTTATTATTTTTCCTTTAATACACTTAAAGTACCTCCTTGGATTCACCCTAATCTTCTCAGCCCAGGCTATATCATGCTCCCTTTTTGTCCCCTTGTTTCCTTCTTCGGTAAACTCCTGTATACCTCCAGGGATTCCCTTGATCCCAGCTGCATATACCTGAGCCAGGCCTCCTTCTTTCTTCTGGTCAAAGCCTCAATATTTCTTGTCATCCAAGGTTTTCTATTCCTCCAACTTTGCCCTTCACCCTCACAGGAAAATATAGACCTTGAACTCTAGCTATCTCACTTTTAAAGGCCTCCCAGTTCCCAGATGTCCCTTAACAGCAAACAACTACTCCAATCAACCCCTGTCAGCTCCTGTCTAATTCCATCAAAATGCACCTTGCCCCAGTTTAGAACTTGAACATGGGTACCAGTTTTGTCCCTTGCCATAACTATTTTAAAATTAATAGAACTATGGTCACTGGTCTCAAAATGTTCCCCCACTCTTACCTCACTCACCTGTCCTGCCCTATTTCCCAAGAGTACGTTGAGTTTGCGCCTCCTGAGTAGGACCCTTTATACACTGTTTGAGGAAGCTTTCCTGAATGCACTTAACAAATTCCACCCTATCCAAGCCCTTAATACTCTGACAGTCCCAGTCTCTGTTAGGAAAATTAAAATCCCCTACTATGATAATCCTATTTTTCCTATTCTCCCACAATCTCCCTACATATTTGTTCCTCGAATTCCCGTTGACTGTTCGGGAGCTTATAATACAACCCCTTCTTATTTCTTAGCTCCACCCACAGAGCCTTGATGAATGATCCATCAGTTATTTCATCTCTTACTACTGCTCTGATACTCACCTTAATCAAAAATGCCACTCCCCCTCCTTCCTTCCACTTCCTCTTATCTGCCTAAAGCACGTGCACCCTGGCACATTGAGCTGCCAGTCCTGTCCCTCCCTTAGTCATGTTTCTTAAATAGCTATAATATCTGTCAGCCATCTTGCATTGAAAATAAATGTAATTTAATCCAACAGACATTCCTATCTGACCTATCTCTTCAACTTATTATTTCTGATTATTGTATCTCCTTCAAGCCTCACACTTGCCTCTCTGTTGTTGAGGATCCCACCCACTGTCAAACTACTTTAAACCCTCCCTTGTAGCACTAGCAAACCTGGCCACCAATTTATTGGTCCCCCTACAGTTCAGGTGCAACCTGTCCAGGTGCAACACTTCACCTCTGCCCCAGAAAAGATCCCAATGATTTAAAAATCTGATTCCCTGCCCCCTGCACTAATTCTTTAGTCATGCATTCATCTGCCATATACTCCTGTTCTTGCCACTTTTATTTTTTCAACCATGTTCAGAAAAATGTTACTAAACATCAGTGGAGCAGTTGGGACTTTAAACTAGGCCATTATAGTTATGACAGTGAATATCAGCTATCTAGCCACCATTATCACAGCAAAATCTGGGTCATCATCTCTGAGGGACTTCATCGTTTTTCAAAAGCTGGCCCATATTAGATTGAGAGAGTAATAAGTGTCCTCACTGCAGCACGGAGATAAACTGGACATATTGGCGCAGAGCCATGCAGCAGAACTATGGACATAATAAACAGAGGGAGGGTGATGGCACTCAAGACAACATCATGTACAATCACTTGCAGCCTCTCCAACACCTAAATGTGGCAGAATATAGACAGCAGCCAACACATCGGATATCATGTACACAGTTGCAAAGTCATTTATTGATCTAGTAAAAGTAGATAATGCAATTCCTAGAGTATCAACTTTACTCACCATTCCATGATAATAACACAAAGGAAGCAGCCGGCCAAAAAAAAGGTAGGTGCAAACAATTCACTAAGCAAGAATTTGATTTGGTTGCACTTTATGTAACTGGCACACAATGTGCAGGAAAATTGGGTGAATCTGATCAGTGAGAATCTGCCATTCAACTTTTAACTCTTGCAAAGATAATGCAATAAGATTTTCCACTGGTTCCTAACCTGCATCTTGTTCATACTATGGAGCAGGCCTCCAAAGTATGTTAAGGAAAATATCATAGACCCTAACTTTTATAATTTTGTTTAAAAGGTTACATTCCAGCAATTGCTATTAAACTTTAATGCAAACAAACAAACTAACTTTCTTACAACACGGTTAAACTATAACAAAAAGAGAAATTGACATAACTTTACTCCATTGAAACATTTAACAAGATAATGCATTGCATAACCACTAATCATCAACTACTCCAATATAGGCAGCATCCCATAAACACACCTTTGGCAAAGACAATTCAGCAACACAGTTATTATTCGCACATGATTTGGAGATGCCGGTGTTGGACTGGGGTGTACAAAGCTGAAAAATGTGTTGCTGGACAAGCGCAGCAGGTCAGGCAGCATCCAAGGAGCAGGAGAATCAACGTTTTGGGCAAAAGCCTGACCTGCTGTGCTTTTCCAGCAACACATTTTTCAGCTCTGATCTCCAGCATCTGCAGTCCACACTTTCTCCTGGGGTGTATAAAGTTAAAAATCACACAACACCAGGTTATAGTCCAACAGATTTAATTGGAAGCACACTAGCTTTCGGAGCATTGCTCCTTAATTCATACTATCACCTGATGAAGGAGCGACGCTCCAAAAGCTAGTGTGCTTCCAATTAAACCTGTTGGACTATAACCTGGTGTTGTGTGATTTTTAACATTATTCACACATGCTGTCTCTCCCCAGTCTACTACAAAGAAACAACCTCCTCCTTTTGATTTCTAAGAGCAAACTTCTCTGTCTAATACTTTACTATAGCAGGAAAGAACTCAAGCGCTCAACTGCAGCAGCCAGCAAAGATCTATTCAACTAACTGAAAGCGAAACTGAAGTCTTCTGAGTCTTTGTGAGCCTGACCCTACCCACTCATGAATCTTTTGTCCCACTTTTAAAAAAGAACACCCAGAAGAATTCACAAAAAATGTTTAGCAGATGTCTGTCTGAAGGAAATAGTTTTGCATTATGGCGACAACATCCCTCTGCAAGAGAAACAGGACAAAATCCATCTCTTAACGGTACAATATTATCATGCCTCCCTCTTAAAAAAATGAACATCAATATACAAAGATGGTTTTATTTTCAAACCCATTTAATCTCACGGTATTACATTATGTTGTATTAACTCTAAGCATGTAAACATTCAAAAATATTTAAACATTTCAGTCTATTTCTTCTGTCACCAAACACGTCTGTCTTCCCTCATCAAAGTCTTGACAAAGCATTAACAAATGTCTCATCCTGCCACATGTAATTTTCAAATTGAATAGTTGTAACAATAAATTACAACTGAATAGTCTGGTATTTTTATTCTTAATTCTTTCCAAAAATGTTAAGGACTTTTGATCAGTACAAACAATCATCTCAGATACATTTTTGGCAACATAAGTATTGAAATGTTGCAATGCCAACACCAAAGTCTCTTTCTGAATGGTGGGATATTTCTTCTGATGAACAACAAACTTCCAGAAAAAATACCCAATAGGTCTTTCCATACTCTCATTGTCTTTCAGCAAGAGTACAACACCAAAACCCATACCCCTCACAGCTTTAGGAGAAAGTGAGGACTGCAGATGCTGGAGATCAGAGCTGAAAATGTGTTGCTGGAAAAGCGCAGCAGGTCAGGCAGCATCCAAGGGCAGGAGAATCGATGTTTCGGGCATGAGCCCTTCTTCATTTCCTGAAGAAGGGCTCATGCCCGAAACGTCGATTCTCCTGCTCCTTGGATGCTGCCTGACCTGCTGCGCTTTTCCAGCAACACATTTTCAGCCCTCACAGCTTTAGCCAACTTAAATAGTTTTGTAGAATTGGCTGTCAAATATCTTCGGACACTCATCCGTCCACTGAATATTTCTGCACTTCTTCAACAGGTCAATTAGTGGAGTTAACACCATTATTCCTCAGCACCTGATTGGAAAGCCGAGTCTGCTGGGCTTAAATGCCTCCCTTTCTAACCAGTCAGTCCAGATTGGTAACAGCATCTCCAACACCATCACACTGAGCACAGCGCCGCCCCAGGGCTGTGTGCTCAGTCCACTGCTGTTCACCTTGTTGACACATGACTGTGCGGCGATGCACAGCTCGAATTATATCATTACGTTTTCTGATGACATGAACATATTGGGTCTCATTAGCAGCAACGACGAGTCAGCATACAGAGAGGAGGTGCAGCAGCTAATGTGCTGATGCAGAGCCAGCAACCTGTCTCTGAATGTGGACAAAATGAAAAACATGGTTGTTGGTTTCAAGAGGGCATGGGGCGACCACTCTCTGCGAAAGTGTGGAAATCCACCGTGGAGATTATGAATAGCACCAAATTTCTTGGTGTCCAACTGGCGGAGAATCTCACCTGGTCGCTCAACACCAGCTCCATAGCCAAGAAAGCCCAGCAGTGTCTCTATTTTCTTCATAGGTTGAGGAAAACATTCCTTGAAGCCCCCATCCTCACCACATTCTACAGAAGGTTAATTGAGAGTACCCTGAGCTGCTGCATCAGCACATGGTTTGAGAATTGCATCGTCTCGAATCGTAAGACTCTACAACGGATAGTGAGGACAGCTGAAAGGATCATCGGGGTCTCTCTGCCCTCAATTACAGACATGTATACTACATGCTGCATTCGAAAGGCTAAGAGCATTGCAGAAGACCCCACACACCCCTCACTCAAACTCTTCTTCCTCCTGCCATCTGGCAGAAGATACTGGAGCATTCGGTCTCTCACGGCCAGACTGCGCAACTGTATCTTCCCCCAAGTCACCAGCTCCTTAACACTATATGATCAGACTCTATTCCATCTGAAACTCTTTGCATGGCTTCGAACTGCTGCTAGAATAGTGATTTTATTAATTATCATTCTTTTATTACACTGAAATTTGTACACCGCTCTGCCTATTGCCTTGACATGTCGAGAATTATTGTGCTGTCTTGTGTGTTTTGCACTTTATCCCACCCTGTGTACGATCGGGTAGTTTGTGTTGTCTACATAGTACCTTGGTTTTGGAGGAATGCTATCTCATTTTTATGTATCAGTAGTACAGGTAGAAATGACAACGAAAGCTACTCTTGACTCTTGACTTGACTCATGAGCAACTGCACTGCTAAAGTTTGGTACAAATTTCTGGTAAAAAAACCTCAAGACCAGGAGTTGCAGTGTTCCTTTTTTGTCAATGTTGTGAGAAATTCTCAAACACCTTTGTTTCCATATCCCATGGGGCCACTTGTCTATGTCCTAAGAATGTTACTTGGTCTTTTGCAAACTTACAGTTAGTCAGGTTTGTCAACAACCTCTGAAATTGAATGATTAATCATTGAGATGTTCCTTCTATGTGTAACTAAAAATCACCAGATTGTCTACATACACCCCATAATCCGGTAATCCTGAAAGCAGTTCATTGGTTAATCTTTGGAATGTGGCTGGTGCCAAATGGCATGACTTTAAACTGGTAAAGTCCTTTCTTTGTCATAAAAGCCAAAATTTTATTCACCCTTTTGTACAACAGTTTTGCAGTATCCTTTGTTTAGGAGTTTAAAAATATAAGTATCCGGTTTTCATAGCATCAGTACGGGTGACCTCCATTCACTGCAATTCACTTCAATTATATCATTTCTAAGCATGCTTTCAATCACTTTTTGAACCTATGTCAATTTTACAGGTTAAGCCAATAAGGATGTTGCTTAATTGGAACAGAATTTCCAACATCTTAATCATACACAATCAGTTTAGTAGTTCCCAGCTTATTCCCAAATATATCTCCATGTGATTTTAATAACTCTTCCAAGTGATTTTGATTTCCTTCTGTAAGTTAACTTAATAATTTATTCTGATGATGGAGAACTTACTCATTGTCCAATCTAATTTGAGGAATGTCAAATTCAGAATCATCTGGATTTGGCTCTCCACTTAGAGTTGTAACAAGTAACAGATTCTCCTTTTGCTTTCCTTCCCTATCAAAGTACTGTTTGATCATATCACATGACACACTTCATGAGCTTTTCATCTATCCAATGTTCTTGTTAAATTATTCACATCACTTAGTTTCCTTTTAATTTGATAAGGCCCACTAAACCTTACCTTTAAAGGTTCACCTATCGCTAGAAGTAATACTACCACTTTATCTCCACAAGCGAAACTAGGGACTTTTGATCTCATCTGCTTCCTGTTTCAGCACATGCTGTGCTATGTTTAAATGCTGTCAAGCTAACTCACCCGCTTAATTTAGTCTCTTCCTAAAATTTGACAGAGTCCAATATTGTATTCTATGAATGCTGACTCACCAAGCTTTCCTTAATTAATTTAAATGGGCCTCTCATCTTATGTCCAAATATTAATTCAAATGAACTGAAATTAGTTGATTCATTACATTCCTGATTGCAAAAATTACAAATGCAATTCCTTACTCCCAAACCTCTCGGTACTCTTGACCATGGGCCCTCAATATGGTCTTTAAAGTTTGATGCCACCATCCTAATCTCTCTGCGATTCTGGATGTTTTACAGTTGATTTAAATTGTTTTACTCCTAAACTATCCATAATTTCCTTGAATAACCTCAATGTAAAATTGGATCCTCAACCAGATTGTTCTATGTGGCTAAACCATACCTAGTAAACAAATTTGAGTAACTCCTCCACAATCCTTTTAGCCATGGTGTTCATAATGGAATAGCCTCTGGAAACCCATCCATTATGATCAAAAAAATTGATTCCCATTTTTTGTTTAAGAGAGTGGTCCTATACAATCGATTAAGACCCTTAAAAAAAGTTCCTCAAATGCTGGAATGTGTATTATGGACGCAGGTTTTATCACTACCTGAGGTTTGTTTAATGTATGAGATGTTTAGCAAAATTCAACAATACCTTTATGTTGTCTGGCCAAATAAAAATATAGGAGAAAGTGAGGACTGCAGATGCTGGCAATCAGAGCTGAAAAATGTGTTGCTGGAAAAGCGCAGCAGGTCGGGCAGCATCCAAGAAGCAGGAGAATCGACGTTTCGGGCATAAGCCCTTCTTCAGGAATGAGGAAGGTGTGCCAAGCAGGCTAAGATAAACGGTAGGGAGGAGGGACTTGGGGGAGGGGTGTTCAGAATGCGATAGGTGGAAGGAGGTTAAGATGAGGGTGATAGGCCGGAGAGGGGGTGGGGGCGGAGAGGTCGGGAGGAAGATTGCAGGTCAAGAAGGAGGTGCTGAGTCCGAGGGTTGGGACTGAGTTAAGGTGGGGGGAGGGGAAATGAGATAGCTGGAGAAATCTGGATTCATCCCTTGTGGTTGGAGGGTTCCTAGGCGGCGTGTTGCCATGGTCTGGCAATGGAGGAGGCCAAGGACCTGCATGTCCTTGGCGGAGTGGAAGGGGGAGTTAAAGTGTTCAGCCACAGGGCGGTTGGGTTGGTTGGTGCGGGTGTCCCAGAGGTGTTCTCTGAAACGTTCCGCAAGTAGGCGGCCTGTCTCCCCAATGTAGAGGAGGCCACATTGGGTGCAGCGTATGCAGTAAATGATGTGTGTGGAGGTGCAGGTGAATTTGTGACGGATATGGAAGGATCCCTTGGGGCCTTGGAGGGAAGTGAGGGGGGAGGTGTGGGCGCAAGTTTTGCATTTCTTGTGGTTGCAGAGAAAGGTAACACCTTCCACCCCGACCTCAAATTTACCTGGACCATCTCAGACTCCTCCCTCCCCTTCCTAGACCTCTCCATTTCTATCTCGGGCGACCGACTCAACACGGACATTTACTATAAACAGACCCATTCCCACAGCTACCTAGATTACACCTCCTCCCACCCTGCCCCCTGTAAAAACGTCATCCCATATTCCCAATTCCTTCGCCTCCGCCGCATCTGCTCCCAGGAGGACCAATTCCAATACCGAACAACCCAGATGGCCTACTTGTTCAAAGACCGCAATTTCCCCTTAGATGTGGCTGATGATGCTCTCCACCACTTCACGTTCCTCCGCCCTTTTACCCCGCCCCTCCAATCGCC
This sequence comes from Chiloscyllium plagiosum, assembly GCF_004010195.1. Taxonomy (NCBI): domain Eukaryota; kingdom Metazoa; phylum Chordata; class Chondrichthyes; order Orectolobiformes; family Hemiscylliidae; genus Chiloscyllium; species Chiloscyllium plagiosum. The sequence continues at coordinate 92,828,525 of NC_057711.1, forward strand.
ACCAGGACAGAACCCCACTGGTCCTCACCTACCACCCCACCAACTTCCAGATACATTGTATCATCCTTCGTCATTTCCCCCACCTCCAAACAGACCCGACCACCAAGGATATATTTCCCTCCCCTCCCCTATCAGTGTTCCGGAAAGACCACTCCCTCTGTGACTCCCTAGTCAGGTCCACAACCCCCACCAACCCAACCTCCACTCCCGGCACCTTCCCCTGCAACCGCAAGAAATGCAAAACTTGCGCCCACACCTCCCCCCTCACTTCCCTCCAAGGCCCCAAGGGATCCTTCCATATCC
>NC_057711.1:92828860-92859080 GCF_004010195.1 Chiloscyllium plagiosum
TTAACTCCCCCTCCCACTCCACCAAGGACATGCAGGTCCTTGGCCTCCTCCATCGCCAGACCATGGCACATGATGCCTGGAGGAAGAGCACCTCATCTTCCGCCTAGGAACCTTCCAACCACAAGGGATGAATGCAGATTTCTCCAGCTTCCTCATTTCCTCTCCCCCCACCTTATCTCAGTCCCAACCCTCGGACTCAGCACTGCCTTCTTGACCTGCAATCTTCTTCCCAGCCTCTCCGCCCCCATTCCCTCTCTGGCCTATCACCCTCACCTTAACCTCCTTCCACCTATCGCATTCTGAACACCCCTCCCCCAAGTCCCTCCTCCCTACCGTTTATCTTAGCCTGCTTGGCACACCTTCCTCATTCCTTCTCCTACTCCTTGGATGCTGCCTGACCTGCTGCGCTTTTCCAGCAACACATTTTTCAGCTCAAATGAAAATATATTTGCATTTTGCCTTGAGGTTTACTTGCTCCCAAATGACTTCCTACAGGTACCTCATGTGCTACCTGCAACACCCCCTTTCTTTAACCCACTGGAATTCCAACTTGATGAACCTCTGCCTATTTTTCATCCACCTGAACAAGTAATCATCTCCATTTTCTCATTAAGACTTCATTCTGGAATATACTCCGATTCAACCTCATTGTATGCTTTTTGATTAAACCGTTTTATCATTCCAACTTCTATTGTACTTCAGCTAACTTCCCAGAAGTAAAAAATATCTACTTTATCTTCTACGTGCTCTTTTTTTTCTCAACCACTTGATCCAACTCAATTATCTTTATTTGCTCTTTGATTCCTCCACCTGTTTGAACTTGTAGCTTTATGACCTTGTCACCACAGAGTCAGAAAAAAATCCCAGGATATACTTCCTGTAACACCTCAACTTATTTCCAAACATTAAATAGCTAAAAATCCTGACTCACTGGCTTGGAATATGAGTGCCTTATGGGCTATTTTTGGTAAGCAGAACTGATGCTGCAGGATATCTGACTTTCCACTTGTATTCCAACCACAATAGGTGTCATTCCCACCTATGATAAAGCATATTTCCAGTAAGGAGAATTTCTCTTTTACTCCTACCACCATTTCACCATTTTTCATGGACAGTCCAACTTCAACAGTGGGCAGCACGGTGGCACAATGGTTAGCACTGCTGCCTCACAGCACCAGAGACCTGGGTTCAATTCCCGCCTTGGGCAACTGTCTGTGTGGAGTTTGCACATTCTCCCCGTGTCTGCGTGGGTTTTCTCCGGGTGCTCCGGTTTCCTCCCACAGTCCAAAAATGTGCAGGTTAGGTGAATTGGCCATGCTAAATTGCCCATAGTGTCAGGTGAAGGGGTAAATGTCAGGGAATGGGTCTGGGTGGGTTGCTCTTCGGAGGGTTGGTGTGGACTTATTGGGCTGAAGGGCGTTTCCACATTGTAAGTAATCTAATCTTCACTTTATATGGTGGAACACTACTCTTCTTACCATGAATTCTACATATTACCACTTTTTCTGAATTAACAATACTTTTTCTGAATTACATATCTCTTCATCTCTCACCATCAAAGATTGACTTCCTCCCGTATCTCTTAAAATCTAATTTCTTTACCTAGTCCTCTTAGTACATAAGTGTAGATCTTACCAATAAATTCAATAAAGAGATCTGGCACTTTCTTGTCAACCAACTTGTGGGCGGCACGGTGGCACAGTGGTTAGCACTGCTGCCTCGCAGCGCCAGAGACCCGGGTTCAATTCCCGACTCAGGCGACTGACTGTGTGGAGTTTGCACGTTCTCCCCGTGTCTGCGTGGGTTTCCTCCGAGGGCTCCGGTTTCCTCCCACAGTCCAAAGATGTGCAAGTCAGGTGAATTGGCCATGCTAAATTGCCCGTAGTGTTAGGTAAAGGGGTAAATGTAGGGGTATGGGTGGGTTACGCTTCGGCGGGTCGGTGTGGACTTGTTGGGCCGAAGGGCCTGTTTCCACACTGTAAGTAATCTAATCTAATCTAATCAACTCATTTGCAGCTGTTTTGCTTCAGATGGACTTTCCTTTTCCACTTTAACAAACACCACTTGCTTATCCTGTTTTCCCACGTGCTTCTTCCCTGTGTTTGTTTTCTTAAACTACCATCAATATGACTTCATGAGTCTAACTTTATTACAGTGAAAATGTTTGAAGTTTTTTTTACTTCTCTTCCCTCTCATGGGCTTCTTTTGTAACCTGTGGCAAGCCATCTTTATTATCTTCAATAAAATCTCAGTTTTCCTGACCACCTGAGGATTTCTCTTTTCCCCATTATCTATCCCTTACAGATACCATAAGCCAAATTTTAATTTATGAACTCATGCATAATCATCTGGTAATCTTGCAGTTTTAACTCTCTGCTCTTCCACATGGGTTCTCACTACTTCAGGAACTAAATTTTGAATTCCTCCAAAATAAGAGTCTCTCTCAAGGCATCATATGTCTGATTTATTTTCACTGCTCTTATCCACCTACCAAAAAGTAACTTTGTTTGATCCTTTCAAATTTTACGTACAGTTGGCCTGGCTCCCTCTTGAGATACTTAAAATCTTGTCTATAGGCTTCACAACACACAAAAAACAAGTCAAATCCAAATCAGCCAATTACTGCCCCATCACTCTAAATCAATCATCAGTAAAATAATAGAAGATTAAATCAATGGTATTATCAGCAACAACCTGCTCAATGATGCTCAGTTTGGATTCTGCCAGGGCCACTCAGCTCCTGACCTCAGTGCAACCTTGATTAAACAGTCAAATTCCAGCCTTGGCAACATTCTAGTAAATCTTCTCTGCAGTCTCTCTGCAGCAATTATGTCCTTCCTGTAAAGTGGTGGCCAGAACTACACACAACACTCCAGTTGTGGCCTTATCATTGTATCCTTTAGGGGCCTGTGCACTTGCACGGTAAAATCTTCACTTCATCCACCCCTCTCAGTACATTCCTATTTCTAGTGTATTCCCTCTTACCGTTTGACCTTTCTAAATGCAATACCCCACAGTTATCAGAGTTGAACGCCATTTGCCACTTCCCTGCCAACTCCACCAACCCATCTATATCATTTTGGACCTTACACTTGTCCTCTCCACTATCTATTCTGTGGTCAATATTTGTGCCTGCAAAGTTTCCAATTGTGCACACCACATTCAAGTCCAAATTGTTAATTTGTAAAACAAACAGCTGGGAGAGTTTGAGGGACAGGTAGTCTTCAGGATGTGGTGGAGTTTCAGAAGAACTTGGACAGGCTAGGAAAGGGAGTGAAGAAGTGGCAGATAGAATACAAATGTGGGAAAGTCTGTGGTTATGTACTTTGGTAGGAATACAGACAGAGACTATTTTTCTAAATGGGGAAGAACCTCAGAAACAAAGGGATTAGCAGTCCTATTTCAGGATTCTCTTTAGTAGGATCAAGATTACAGGGAGAAAGCAGGAGAATGGGTTGAGCGACACATCAACCATGGCCTATTAGCAGATCATACTCAATTGGCTAAATTACCTAATTCTGCTCCTATATTGTATGCTCTTAATTGTCACTATGTTAAAGTTTTGGAACTTCCTTCCCAAAAGCACTAGTTAGAATAGGAATAGGAGGATAGAGCAGATGAATGCATGACTGAGGAGCTGGTAAATGGGAGAAGGATTCATATTTTTGGATCAGTGGAATCTCTTCTGGGGTAGAAGTGACCTATACAAGAATGATGGATTTCACCTGAATTGGACGGGGAATGATATACTGGCAGGGAGATTTGCTGGAGCTGCTTGAGAGGATTTAAATTAGTAAAGTGGGGAGGGTGGGACCCAGGGAAATAGTCAGAAAAGAGATCAATCTGAGACTGGTACAGTTGGGAAAAGAATCGAGTGAGGGCAGGCAGGGACAAAACAGAGAAGAAGGTAGGACGGATAAATTAAACTGCATTTACTTCAATGCAAGAAGCCTAACAGGGAAGGCAGAAGAACTCAGGGCACAGTTAGCAACATGGGACTGGGATATCATAGCAATTAGAAATGTGGCTCACGGATAAAGAGTACCGGCAGCTTAATAGTTCAGGATACAAACACTACAGGAATGATAGAAAGGTGGGGGTGCAAGAGAGGAGGGGGTGTGGTGTTTTTGATAAGGGATAGCATGTCTGCTGTACTTAGGGAGGATATTCCTGAGACTACATCCAGGGAAGTTATTTGGGTGGAAACGAGAAATAAGAAAGTGATGATCATCTTATTTGGATTTATTATACACCCTCTAATAGTCAGAGAGAAATTAAGAAACAAATTTGTAAGGAGATTTCAGTTATCCATAAGAATAATAGGGTAGTTACGGTAGGAGATTTTAATGTTCCAAACATAAACTGGGACTGCCATAGTGTTAATGGTTTAGATGGAGAGGAATTTTTTAAGTGTGTACAAGAAAATGTTCTGATTCAGTATGTGGATGTACTTACTAGAGAAAGTGCAAAGCTTGGTCTATTCTTGGGAAATAAGGCAAGGCAGGTGACTGAGGTATCAGTGGGGGAGCACTTTGGGGCCAGAGGCCATAATTCTACTAGTTTCAAAATAGTGATGGAAAAGGATAGTCCAGAACTAAAAGTTGAAGTTCTACATTGGAGGAAAGCTAATTGTGATGGTATTAGGCAAGAACTTTCAAAAGCTAACTGGGGGCAGATGTTTGCAGGTAAAGGAATAGCTAGATGATGGGAAACTTTCAGAAATGAGATAACGAGAGTCCGGAGACATATATTCCTGTTAGGGTGAAAGGAAAGGCTGGATGACAAGAGAAATTGAAGTATTGGTTAAAAAAAAGAAGCAGTGTCAGGTATAGACAGCAGAGAGTATAAAGGCAATTGGAGTATACTTAAGAAGGAAATCAGGAGTGCAAAAAGGAGGCATGAGATAGCTTTGGCAAACAGAATTGAGGAGAATCCAAAGGGATGTTACAAATATATTAAGGACAAAAGGGTAACTAGGGAGAGAATAATACCCTTCAAAGATCAGCAAAGCAGCCTATGTTTGGAGCTGCAGGAGATGGGGGAAATACTAAATGAGTACCTTGTATCAGTGTTAACTGTTGAGAAGGTGCATAATGTTGGGAAATAGATGGTGACATCTTGAAAAATGGTGATATTACAGAGGAGGAGGTGCTGTATGTTTTGAAGCGCATAAAATTGGATAGATCCCCAGGATCTGATCAGGTATACTCTAGAACTCTGTGGGAAGCTGGGGAAGTGATTGTTGGGTCCCTTGTAGAGATATTTCGATCATTGATAGTCAAAGGTGAGGTGCTGGAAGACTGGAGATAGGCTAATGTGGTACCACTATTTAAGAGGGGTGGTAAGGAAAAGCCAGGGAACTGTAGACCAGTGAGCCTGATATCAGTGGTGGACAAGTTGTTGGAAGGAATCCTGACGGACAGGATGTAAATGGATTTGAAAAGGCAAGGACATGGCAAATCATGTCTCACAATCTTGATTGAGTTTATTGAAAAAGTAACAGAGAGGTTTGAAGAGGGCAGATTGGTAAACATGATCTACATAGACTTCAGTAAGGCATTCAACAAGGTTCCCCATGGGAGACTGGTGAGCAAGGTTGGCACCAAGGTTGATAGGGATGTAAAGAAGGCATACAGTGTGTTAGCTTTATTAGTAGAGGGATCGAGTTTTGGAACCATGAGGTCATGTTTCAGCTGTACAAAACTCTGGTGCAGCCGCACTTGGAGTATTACATGCAGTTCTGGTCACCACATTACAGGAAGGAAGTGGAAGCTTTGAAATGGGTTCAGAGGAGATTTACTCAGAGATTGCCTGGTATGGAAGGAAGGTTTTACAAGGAAAGATTGAGGGACTTGAGGCTATTTTCATTAGAGAGAAGAAGGTTGAGAGGTGATTTAATTGAGACATATAAGATAATCAGAGGGTTAGACAGTGGACAGTGATAGCCTTTTTCCTCAGATGGTAAAGGCTAGCACGAGGGGACATAGCTTTAAATTGAGGGGCAATAGATATAGGACAGATGTCAGAGGTAAATTCTTTACTCAGAGAGTAGTAGGCGCATGGAACACACTGCCTGCAACAGTAGTAGACTTGGCAACTTTAAGTGTATTTAAATATTCATTGGATAGGCAAATGGATGAGAATGGAATCGTGTAGGGCTTCAGATTGTTTTCACAGGGCAGCGCAACATTGAGGGCCGAAGGGCCTGTACTGTGCTGTAATGTTCTATGTTCTATATTAGGATCACTAAAGTCAATTTTTATCCTTATCCGGTCTGTCCTGATATGTCAGCAAGCTGCTCAGTTCTACCAAGGTGAAATAGAAAAGTCAAAAATAAATAAAGCCAACGTACCCAGCATTACTCTTGGCATGGAAAATACTCTGGGTGCATGTGAGAAGGGCTTCAATGTCTATCACTAAGAATGGTTGCCAAGACTGAGCCTACTACAGTTGGTGAGGGACTAACATGAAGGAAAAACCTACTTGGCCTTACCATAATCAATTCGTTTGCCACAGATTGTCTTTGCCAAAATTGGTAGGAGCAACTATTTCACAGACACAAAGTCCTGACTTCACTTTCAGAATATCTTCTAAACATGTTAAGTGGGATAGATTTCAAACAGATCTACCAACTCAAAACTAAGCACTGAGCTCGTATTGTGGGCTATCAGCAGCAATAGGATTGTGTTCAACCAAAATCTGTTAACAACATGACCCAGCATTACTATCAAGGCAGATCAACCATGCGTCATAATATTCTGAACTGCTGCAGGTGGATTTCTGATTTATGCACTTCATTCCTGTTGAGAAAAGTGAAAAGATAAAACTGCAGATGCTGAAACCAAATGTATAAAATTCTGGATACACTCAGCAAGTCAGTCAGCATCTGTGCACAGAACAAACATTTTAACAAGTGTGGATTTTTCATTAAAACCAGAAGATATTACAGATGGACTATATTTTAAAATATAACAAGGGAAAAGGAGCAGGGACACAGAAAGGAAAATAAATAGAATGTTTAAGTTAAAAACAGGAGCTGCAGAAGCAATATTAAACTGAATCAATAAATATTAATCAAATGTACTGCTGGGTTGTTTGTGGGACAATTGGTAGAACATTTGTTGTGATTTGATTCAGTCGTTGAATGCTATTTAAGAAGAAACTAAAGTAAAATTTGAGGAAAAGTGAACTTAGTAAAGTAAGTCCTTTCTACCAGGACAATCGTGTACTAATTTTCCTATTTGTGCGGGAGTTTTGAAAGCTGTGGTGAAAAGTAAAGGCACTGCGCCTAACGAGATTATTTATTTGGAAGGATTAAAGCAGTCATGACATGGTTTTTTTCAGTGGTTGTTTTGTTGGGGGATTCCACATGGAAATGAAAAGCACAAGATATCTGGATGTGAGATAAAAGATAAAATTCAAATGCAGCAATTCTGATTTTAGCACCCGCACTTACACCAACCAACTTACCTTTATAAAGTTCTGGTTCAACCAAACTACAGGAAATGCATCCCAATCTAGTCACAATACCTTGAAAGGATTTAAGGATTCTTGAGAGATTTAGAGGATTGGTGGAGGATTAGATGAATTTTGATAGAGGTGAGAAGTTTGGATAAGGTAAATAGTAAATAAGCAGTGGCCATTATTTGGTGATAGAAGGGTATGGGACACAGATTGAAGGTTTTTGGCAAGAGGGCAGATGTGAAGAAGAACCTTTTTATGCAACAAGTGCTACTAACTTGGAGCCCATTGCCTGGAAGGTAGTGAAAACAGAGGCAATCAATGACTTTAACATGAAACTGGAATTTGAAAGAAATCAATTTACAGGACTACAGAAATAGAGCAAGAAGACAGGATTGACTGAATTCTCTACAGAGAGATGGTATGGGTTCGACAGGCCAAACTGCCTCCTTCAATGTGATAATGACTCTGGGAGTTGAATTTCTGTTACCAAATTGATGGTTGGAGTCATGGATCTACAAAGGATGACTGATATTTTTTTAAAAGCCTCCAAAATTCAATCTGAAATAACTACAGAATTTATCTCTTAAATCTTTACACATAGGGATAATCTCAGCAATTGTTTGAATGTAAAAATGAAGGTAAAGTTATCCCAGAGAACCAGAAGGCTGTTCTTTCATAAAGAGTCTGGCGGTGAGTTTAACCTAAGGATCACCATACCTCAAAGGGCAAAGTTGAGAAGCTGGACATTCATGGTGACCTCAGAGAAAGTGAGGACTTCAGATGCTGGAGATCAGAATCAAAAATTGTGATGCTAGAAAAACACAGCAGGTAAGGCAGCATCCGAGGAGCAGGACAGTCAATGTTTCGGGTGTAACCCCTTCATCAGGAACAATGGGGGTACCTGAGAGATAAATAGGAGAGTGGGGTGGGAGTGGAGTGGGGATGGCTTCCCACTTCAAGGATCACAATTTCTCCTCCCACATGATCAACAATGTCCTCCAATACAACTCCTCCACTTTCCGGCACCTCTGCTCTTGAACCCCACCCCTTCAACCGCAACAAGGATAGAACCCCTCTGATCTCTGATACAGTGCATTATACTCCGCCATTATCAACCTACAATCAGACCACCACCACCACTATGAGAGATATATTTCCCTTCCCACCCCTATTTGCATTCTGCAGGGACTATTCCCTCTGTAACTCCCTCGTTAGGTCCATGTCCCCCACCAACTCACGCTCTACCCTTGCTGCCACAAGAGGTGTAAAATGTCCACATCTCCCCCCTCAGCTCTGCTCAACACCCCAAAGAATCCTTCCACATCTGGCAGAGATTTCCTTGCACATGCATACATCTCATCAGCTGTGTCCGTTGCTCTCAATGTGGTCTCCTCTACATCGGTGAGACAGCACGCCAACCCGCTGAACATTTCAGGAAACATCTCTGGTACACATACACATGAAACAACCCCACCACCCTCTGACCAACCACTTCAACTCCCCCTCCCACTCTACCAAGAACATGCAAGCCCTGGGCCTCCTCAACCCCTAAATCCAAGCGACTGAAGGAAGTACGCCTCATCTTCCATCCAGGGACCCTTCAACCAAACGGCATCAACGTTGACTTCACCAGTTTCTTTATCTCTCCTCCCCCCCACCTTATCCCAGATCCAACCCTCCAACTTGGCACCGCCCTCTTGAACCATCCTATCTGTCCATCTTCTTTTCCACCTATCCACTCCACCCTCCCCTCTGACCTACAACCATTACCCCCTCCTTGGCACAAATTATTAGATTTTTGCCAGGGTGTTGTCATGTCACTATGGACCTGTGCTGGACCACATGGTTCACACTGACCAGTCCTATATGGTCCCTCACTGGAGGACCCATGACAATGTCCATCCTGTCCAGGATTTGATCCATTTCTTTTCCCAAAGAACTCATCCTTTGAGATCCTTGCTGTCCCTTGATTAGGAGTTGGTATTTGGCAGAATAGAGCACGACTATATAGTTGAAAGTCTGAGAGCATTTGGATTCAGGACATTGCGCACCTCCCAGACATGACTTCTGTACACCATTGCAGAGTATCTGATTGACGTTAATGTGCTCCTAACAGCACACCTTCTTTTTTGGCATAATCCTGCATCAGGGGCTGCCCCTTGTCTGGCCAGTCATACTGAAGCCATTCCTGTGCATGAAGCCATTCCTGTGCATCTAGTGCACAAAGTTGTTAAGATTAGCTCTGCATGGGCTGAGTGTGGGGCTGGTTCTTTCAACTTATGCCATTGACATACTCCTCACCTTCACTGACCTGGCCAGGCAGTGTACTCAGTGACATTTTCCCACCAGAATCAACTGTGTTCAATATTTCAGAATTCTGGTCATCCATTAACAGGTGGATTCCTTGCCAGAGGAGTTACAGGCATTCAGCTGGAGCACCACAACTCCCTGATATAGAGAGTGTATCAGAAGAAGTGAACTAGAATCTTCCGAATTTTTATGACAAAACCAGAGGGAGAGGTCAAAGGGACCTGCACTCAACTCCTGTAAGAAAGTACTCTGAGCAGTCTTGTCCAGCGACATAGGCAAGGACAGGCTTTGGCTTCCAGCTTCTGTCAATTCACTGGCCAGGATTCTTCAGCTGGGCTGAGATACACTCTCTATATCAGGGAGTTGTGGTGCTCCAGCTGAATGCCTGTAACTCCTCTGGCAAGGAATCTTCTGGAACAAAAAGATGTACTGGGTCGCTGCAGAGATTTTGAATGTTCCTGTCAAGGAGCACGGTCAATCACTAGTGTGCCTCCATATGGTGACTGTCCATCTTTGGACCCTGCAGAAATACCTTTATAACAAGCGTTTCCCAGATGATGTGCTCTAGTGACTTACTTCTCCTACCAGGTGCACAACTTCAATGACAAATGCAGCTCCTGATCATTGGTTGCCAAGGTCTCTTTTACCAGGATCCAATCAATGTCTGGAACATGGTTGACTTGCAGCTGCTATTAGATTAGATTAGATTACAGTGTGGAAACAGGCCCTTCAGCCCAACAAGTCCACACCGACCTGTCGAAGCATAACCCACCCATACCCCTACATTTACCCCTTACCTAACACTACGGGCAATTTAGCGTGGCCAATTCACCTGACCTGCACATCTTTGGACTGTGGGAGGAAACCTGAGCACCCATAGGAAACTCACGCAGACACGGGGAGAACGTGCAAACTCCACACAGTCAGTCGCCTGAGGCGGGAATTGAACATGGGTCTCTGGTGCTGTGAGGCTGCAGTGCCACCATGCCGCCCAGCAAATGGAAGCAAAGATGCCAGCGATCAGAACAGAAATAAACCATATGTCTGTCCCTGGGCAGGACTGCTCTTCCCACGGTCAGGAATATTGGTTGTCAGAAAAGGGGAGGGTCACGGCCATTTGGGAGGGGAGGGGAGGGGACACACACCAGAATCAGGGACGTGCTATGTGGTGGAGGCCTTGACTGGATATTCCTGCAGGAATTGACAAACAGGACACTGATGGATGTATAGTTCATAGCCGATGCCATCCACTACCTGAAAATGGTGGTTCTCAAACCCAATGTTTTAGAACATAGAACATTACAGCGCAATATAGGTCCTTTGGACCTCAATGTTGTGCCGCCCTGTGAAAGCAACCTGAAGCCCATCTAAGCTACACTATTCAATTCCCGTCCATATGCTTATCCAATGACCATATAAATGCCCTTGAAGTTGGCGAGTCTACAATTGTTGCAGGTAGTGCGTTCCACACCCCTACGACTCTCTGAGTATAGAAACTACCTCTGATATCTGTCCTATATCTATCACCCCTCAATTTAAAGCTATGCCCCCTCATGCTAGCCATCACTATCCTAGGAAAAAGGCTCTCACTGTCCACCCAATCGAACCCTCTGATTATCTTTTGTCTCAATTAAATCACCTCTCAACCTTCTTCTCTCTAATGAACACAGCCTCAAGTCCCTCAACCTTTCCTCATAAGACCTTCCCTCCATACCAGGCAACATCTTAGTAAATCTCCTCTGAACCCTTTTCAAAACTTTCACATCTGGACTGACAAATCTACTAACCCATCCTTCTACACATCTAGGTTGTTTTTAAAAATGACAAACAGCAGTGGACCCAAAACAGATCCTTGCATTACACCAATAGTAACTGAACTCCAGGATGAACATTTCCCATCAACCACCACCCTCTATCTTTTTTCAGCTAGCCAATTTCTGATCCAAATCGCTACATTGCCCTCAATTTCAGTTTTGTTCCGGTTAGGGGATGTTCAGGTATATGGTGGAATCCTGTCCATGTGTACTTCTGCTCACATGGGATTTCACACCAGCCCTCGGTTCCTAAACCTTCAGCTGGAGCCTGCGCCGCACAACTTGAGCCACATCATTGTAAAACCCTATGTATCCTTCTGCCCGGTACAGATGTGCTTTTTGTAGAGGCTGCTGCCCAAATGGTTTACTTAACACCAGGTAGCCGAAGTTGGGTCAGTGGAAACTTTGGCAAAGCAGGGATGCTGAAGATCAGTGGCCTGAAGCAGAGACGCCATTGGCCAGCAGCCGGAAGCAAAGATGCCAGCGATCAGAGCAGGAATAAACCGTATGACTGTACCTGGGCAGGACTGGAATCAATGTCCTGAGGAGAATTTTTGCTAGTGTTATTGGGAAGGGTTTAAACTAATATGACAGGGAAATTGGAAGCAATACAGGAAGGTGGAAGAAAGTAAAGTGGGAGCAGAAGCAAAAGGCAGTTAGAAGGAAAGTGGAAGTGGAAGGCAGAGAAAGGAAAGACAAAAATCAAAAAGGGTCACATTGCATCACAATTCTAAATATCAAAAAAAAAAGAACCTGAAGTCTCTGTATCTCAATGCAAAGAGCATTTAGAAGAAGCTGGATAAATTAATTGCACAAACAGTCATTAATGGATATGATATAATTGAGATCACAAAGACCTGGCTCCAGGGTGACCAAGGATGGGAACTCAACATCCAGGGGTATTCAATTTTCAGGAAAGATAGATGGAAAGGAAAGGGAGGTAGGGTAGCATTGCTGGTAAAGGAGCGATTAATACAATAATAAGGAAGAACATTAGCATGAAATTTGTATGGGAGGAACTGCGGAACACCAAAGGGAAAAGATGTTCGTGGGAGTTGTGTATCGACCACTGAACGATAGTTATGAGTTGGGATGGAATCAGACAGAAAGTTAGAAGAGTAGTCCAGTAAGAGTACTGCAGCTATTACGGTGACTTCAAAATGCATATTGATTGGATTAACCAAACTGGTAGCAAAGCAATGGAGAAGGTATTCCTGGAATGCATGAGGGATGGTTTCCTTGACTAATATATCAAGGAACCAACTGGAGAGCAGGCTACTGGGTATTGCAGTAATGAGAGAGAATTAATTAAAAACCTTGTGGTGTGAGATCCTTTGGGAAAGTGTGACCATAAATCTAAGACTATGGTTGTGAACTTAAAGAATGTTAACTTTGATGGCATGACACATGCATTGGCTAGAATAAGCTGGCTTAAGGGGTTGATGGCTGATACATAATGGCAGACATTTAAAGAACACGTGAATGAACTTTAACAATTGTACACCTCTATCTGGCATAAGAGTAAAACAGGGAAGGTGTCTCAATCATGGCTAACAAGGGAAATTAGGGACAGTGTTCAAACCAAAGAGGACATATACAAATTGACCAGAAAAAGCAGCAAACTGGAGGACTGAGAGAAATTTAAAATTCAGCAGCGAAGGACAAAGGGTTTAATTCAGAATGGGGAAAATAGAATGAGAGTAAACTTGAAGAAAACATAAAAACTGACTGCAGAAGCTTCTATAGATATAGGAAGAGAAAAAGACTGGTGAAGACAAATGTCAGTCCCTTACAGTTAGAATCAGATGACTTCATAATGGATGAACAAAGAAATAGCTAGAGGTCAGAAGGTCAAGCATAAAGGACGAACTGAAGAAAATCCTTATTGATCAGGAAATGGTATGAGGGAAATTGATGTGATTAAATTCAGTAAGTCTTTCGGGCCTGATGCTCTGCAACCCAGAGTACTTAAGGGAGTGGCTCCAGAAATAGTGAATGCATTGATCATTTTCTAGCATTCTATAGACTCCAAAAGAGTTCCAATGGATTGGAGGGTAGCAATGTAATCCCACTTTTTAAAAAAAAGGATGGAGGGAGAAAATGGGAAATTATTGGCTGGTTCGCCTGATATCAGGGGAAAATGCTGGAGTCAATTATTAAGATGTAATAACTGATATGTGGAAAGCAGTGACAGGATCAGTCGAAGCCAGCAACTGTTGAAAGCTTAAACTAAAAATCCCAGTTTTTTGGGAGCTTGACCTCACTCATTCAGACTGCTTCTATTGTTCCAACTCTAAAACAAAACCCAAAACCTTACAAGCTATTTATTTTATTGGCTGTCTCAATCTTGCTTCAAAAATAAAGGACAAAATACTCCTCTGAAAGACATAGTATAGTGACATTGGACCATATAGGCGGCATGGTGGCACAGTGGTTAGCACTGCTGCCTCACAGCGCCAGAGACCTGGGTTCAAATCCTGCCTCGGGCAATTATCTGTGTGGAGTTTGCACATTCTCCCCGTGTCTGCGTGGGTTTCCTCCGGGTGTTCCGGTTTCCTCCCACAGTCTAAAGATGTGCAGGTTAGGTTAATAAGCCATACTAAATTGCCTGTAGTGTTAGGTGAAGGGGCAAATGTAGGGGAATGGGTCTGGGTGGGTTGCTCTTCGGAGGTTCAGTGTGGACTTGTTGGGCCGAAGGGCCTGTTTCCACACTGTAAGTAATCTAATCTAATACAAACAAAGGTCTTAAAATGGGGATCATACAATTGAAAGGATTGGGAAGCACTGTTCTCAATTTCAAGTTCTGAAAAGAGGTAACAGTATGTCTGAATCAATGGCAAAGTTTGAGAGGAGATCTTCTATTTGCATACATAATTGTGAAGCGGCAATATATGTTTGAGAATATGGCCACTAAAGTTGATCCAATTTTATAGCTTCACAGACCTCTGTACCTGGAATTCATATGGGAGTGCATTATGAGAATTGAATGAACATTGCTGTAGATGTTATCGCTACAAAAAAGCACCTTTCAATAATGACGATTTGGAGGTGCCAGTGTTGGACTGTGGTGGACAAAGTTAAAAATCACACAATACCAGGTTATAGTCCAACAGGTTTATTTGGAGGCATCAACTTTCAAAGCGCTGCTTCTTCATCAGATGGCTGTGCAGCAGAATTATACGACATAGAATTTATAGCAAAAGAATTGCAGTGTCAAGGAATGTAATATTCAACAAATTTACCTTGTATCTTTCATCTTTTAGAATGATCATGTTAGTTTCAGTTCCTTCATATGTAAATCCCAGAAATCTTTTAAAGTTACATTCTCAAGATAGCTTTGAACAATAGGAGCCATCTCAGCTCGCTGAAGGGTGTGAAGTTAAAGTCTGTCTATGTCTCAGTATTAGGTCACACTGATTCTATTTCTAATGTGGGATTTACAGAATTTTACATGAATTTATGCAGTTTTTGAGCAAAATAAAATGTAATTTTTGTCTTTAAACAACCACCAAACTTCAAACAGATCATTATTTGCAACAAACTGCCTACCCTTCAAGACAACACCATACAACCCTCCAAACAACCTGTTAAAGACTATAACCTAGTGCTTTGTGGTTTTTAACTTCAATAATAACAACATTCCTTTACAAATCTGAAATGCTTCACAGACAAATTTGACAAAAAGGCATTTGGCAAATGCTCACAGTGTTTTAATAAGGAATAAAACTGAGCTGAACTGCAATCTGAACTCTATGTCACATTTAGGTTCAGTGTTTTTAATACATAAGTTGGTCAAAGTGTCCAAAGCATTAGCATCACCAGTATAAGAATGATTGCATATTAATAGAAGAAAGATAGATAGAGAATCAAGAAGAACACAGGTGGACAGCAGTAATGTTTGCCACCAAAGGTAGACCAGTGTTGGGCCGAAGGGCCTGTTTCCACACTGTAAGTAATCTAAATCTAAATCTAAATCTAAGTAAAGATAGATAGAGAATCAAGAAGAACACAGGTGGACAGCAGTAATGTTTGCCACCAAAGGTAGACCAGGGTGCATGGTGTGGGGGGGATAGGAGGGGTGCTCAAAAGGTTAGAATTGGAAAAATACAGAGTTCTTGCACTATTGGGGGGTTGGAGGAATTCAAAGAGGTAAAGTAGGACAAAGCCCTGGATGGAACATGAGGACAAGATTTTAAAATTGAAGCATTGGCAGTCTGGGAGCCAATGTAACTCAGCAAAACATAATGATGGTGAGTGAGTAATATTTGGTGCAAGTTTAAAAATGGACAACAGAACTTTGGTGAGCTTAAGCTGCTGGAGGTTGCATGATTAGAACCTGGCAAGGAGATTATAAATGTACAATGTTAGAATTTGGAGCAAAAGTGTCTAGCCTGCTCTGCTGTTCAATAAATTTGTGGCTGATTTGCCTGAATTACAAATTCCACATTCCCATTTGCCCTTGATAACCTTATACTCTTGATGGCAAGGTAATCAATCTATCTCTGGCTGAAAAAAATATTGATTGACCCCATTTTCACGACCTTCTGAGGCTGCATTCCAAAGTCTCACAATTTTCTGAAAGAAATTATCTTCATTTCTATCCTGACCCACATACTAGATGACATAAAATCCTACTGTACCTTAGAGTTCTGCAGTCATTCTCCATTAAATAATACACTGCTTTTTCATTTTTCTTTCCAAAGTGAACAACTTCACATATAATCATACTGCAGTCCAGTTCATACATTCATAAGAGACAAGAACAGAATTAGGCCATTCAGCCCACCGAGTCTGCTTCACCATTTGATCATGGCTGATATGTTCCAAATTCCCATTTTCCTTCCTTCTCTCCACAAGCTTTCAACCCATTACCAATTAAAAATCTGTCTAACTCCTCCATAAATTTACTGACTGTCCCAGCTTCCACCGCACTTTGGAGTGGTGAATTCCATTTTTTCACAACCCTTTGGGAAAAGTAGTTTCTCAACTGTTTTAAATTTGCTACCCCTTATCCTAAGACTACTACCTCTCATTCTAGAATGGCCCACAAGAGGAAGCATTGCTCCACATCAGTCTGCACAGGCCTTATGTCATTTTTGCAACATATTTTCCTATCTCTATTTGCCTAAGCTGCAAATTGAATTACCATGCTTTTGTTCCTCTAATCTGAGTTGACATAAATTGAAGGAAATTAAGGCTCTATCACTGACCCTTGCAGGATTCCTCATGCCACATCATGCCAAACGGAAAAAGACCCCTGTATACAGAGGAACCTTGATTATCTGAAGTCGATGGCGGGCAGTTTCTTGTTTGGATAATTGATTATTTGAATAATTGATTTGACCCTAAACAAAGAAAGCCGTACTGAACATAATTGTGTTTAAAAGCATGTTTACAGAGTTTTTATTTCATTCAATCGCTAAAATTTGTAAAACACTGGATATTGCTTAAATTCATGGCATTTTACAAATCAAAACACATTTTGTATACCTGTACAGCAAATAAAATTCATTGAGGTGGAGGTCGGTTATTATCTTCAAAGAAATTTTCCAGCCGTTGTTACTTGAGGTGTTGTTGCCTCTATTTTTTGCAAACGACAACATTTGGTGCAGATTCATCAATTTAATAGTATCGACTTCGTCTTGTGCTTCGTACCACTCCATGAAAAGTTGCAAACTGTCAATAGCTTTGTTAATTGGGACTGGAGGAGGAATCGGTTTCAGACTTTCCTTATTATCCATGGCGTCCATACTTTCCCGCTGTTCTTCTGTGACTATGTTGACTATCTGATCATCACTGAGTGTCTCTGTTCTGATGTCTTTGTAACAGTTCACCCAAGCATCGATCTCAGCCTCTACAAAGTCCTAATCCCAGCTGTCTGCTGTTTTCGGTGATGCCAGTGGTTACCCTTTGAACTGGAAAGGTGTCCTCTTCATTGGCATGACTACCAACATTCATGCCATTGTATTAATACTCCGCAATTGTCAATGGCTTGATGCAGTCCCAAGATCCAGCAATCATGAACAAGGCGTCCTTGACTGTGAATGCCTTCATAATTTCCTGCACTCCTTTTTCTGCATTGTCTTCACCCAGGATGGCACACAACATGGTACCGCGATAATATGTTTTCATTATTGCAATGATTCCCTGATCAAGTGGCTGTAACCTCGAAGTAGTGTTTGGTGGTAAAAACAAACACTTGATAGCTCTGTCTGCTGATTCTAACTGGCTGCCTTTCATAGTGCATGCCCTCACATTGTCAACAAGCAGAAGGGCACGTTGCTCAAGTCCAGCGCTTGCCAGGTACAAAATCTTCATGAAACGAAGATGAAAAAAGTAGATATGTCATCTATGTCTTATTTTGTGCTTTGTACTAAACGGAAAATGATTTCTTGAAACAGCATGGATTAGCATATTGTAGGCAAGCAGTAATTTATAAGAGCCAGTGGCGTTGACACAAGGGAAAGTCGTGACACAATCGTTCTGCACTTTATGTCCCGACACCTGCTTTTCCACGATGGATGCAAGTGTTTTGTCCAGCAGTGCATGCCAAAACAATCCACTTTCAATAGCACTGTACAATTGCTCAGGTTCATACTTTCCTTCATGAATGATGAATCTATATCCTGCCTGTCATCTATGGACTTCTGCTCTCCAAGAACGTTGAGTTGCCTAATGCCATGACGATGTTTGTACTGCTGTAACCAGCTATGCTATGATCAGACTCATCAGCATGGACTCGTTTATGGAAACTGCAGCTTTTTCCAGTATCATCGGGCCAAACATGGGAATCCCTTTTCACGCTGCTATGAAAACCACAAAAATACAGCTTGGTTGAATTGCTCTTCCTTTGCTGGCTTCATAGATTTTCTTTTTAAAGCATTTGAAGTGTCACTTTGGCTGATGAATTTCTCAATCGCCAGTCTTGCTTGCCTGATGTTAGACACTATCGCTATTCCAGTGTTGTACTCCTGTGCAATCTTTGATGCCTGTTCACCAGGATCCAGACACTGTTAAAACTTGCATTTCTATTCAATTGTCATTACGGTCCCCTTTCTCTTCACAGATACAATGGGATCTTGATCAGATGGGCAATGGGCTGAGAAGTGGCAGATGGAGTTTAATTTAGATAAATGTGAGGAGCTGCATTTTGGGAAAGCAAATCTTAGCAGGACTTATACATTTAACGGTAAGGTTCTAGGGAGTGTTGCTGGACAAAGAGACCTTGGAGTTCAGGTTCATAGCTCCTTGAAAGTAAAGTCACTGGTAGATAGGATAGTGAAGAAGGCGTTTGGTATGCTTTCCTTTATTGGTCAGAGTACAGGAGTTGGGAGATCATATTGCGGCTGTACAGAACACTGGTTAGGCCACTGTTGGAAATATTGCGTGCAATTCTGGTCTCCTTCCTAACAAAAAGATGTTGTGAAACTTGAAAGGGCTCAGAAAAGATTTACAAGGATGGGGCCAGGGTTGGAGGATTTGAGCTATAGGGAGAAGTTGAATAGGCTAGGGCTGTTTTCCCTGGAGCTTTGGAGGCTGAGGGGTGACCTTATAGAGGTTTATAAAATCATGAGGGGCATGGATAGGATAAATAGACAAAGTCTTTTCCCTGGGGTGGGGAGTCCAGAACTAGAGGGTGATATGTGTGTGGAATGAACTGCCAGAGGAGGTGGTGGAGGCTAAGTGGTGGGAATTAATAGGAAGGATTTGAAGGGATATGGGCCAGGTGCTGGCAGGTGGGACTAAATTGGGTTGGGATTTCTGGTTGGCAAAATGAGTTGGTCCATGTTGTACATCTCTATGACTCTATGACTCTATATGGTAAGTACATGCAACAAACATGATTAATAAGACCAGATTCGAACTTGGAACAAAGATGTAGAAGGACCCCTGATTTTGTCATGCATTTTAAATCCTTCAACATGTCAGTTAAAATTCTTTCAACACTGCAACAATTGATTGACTAAAATTGTTGCATCAGTGTCATTAACACATCTTTGCTGCAACGTTTGCACATCTTCTTCAGTGCACGTATTCCTCAGTTAAACAAAAGACACGAGCATTGCACCATTGTTAGTTAAAATTATTTTAACACGGCTATAATTGACTAACTGAGATTGCTACACCATTGTCATTAACAACTCTTTGATGCAACATTTGTACATCTTCTTCAGTGCAGGTAACCCTAAACTGTTAACAAAAGACGCAATGGTGGCACCATTGTCAGTAATACTTCTTTGTTGTAACAGTTTCACAGGACCTTCAGATCCTGTTCGGATAATCCAATTTTCGGATAATCAATGTTCGGATCATTGAGGTTCCTCTGTACATATTTAGAGTCATAGAGTAAATAGAGATGTACAGCACAGAAACATACCCTTCAGTCCAACTCATCCATGCCGACCAGATAACCTAACCTAATCTTGCCCCATGTGCCAGCATTTGGCCCATATCTCTCTAAACCCTTCCTATTCATATACTCATCCAGATGCCTTTCAAATGCTGCAATTGTACCAGCTTCCACCACTTCCTCTGGCAAATCATTTCATACATGCACCACCCTCTGTGTGAAAAAGTTGCCCCTTAGGTCCCTTTTATATCTCCCCCCCCACCCTGAACCTATGCCCTCTAGTTTGGGACTCCTGCAACTCAGGGAGAAGACCTTGTCTGTTAATCCTATCCATGCCCCTTTTGATTTTATAAATCTTTATATGGTCACTCCTCAGTTCTTATTTCTGCCAGCCAATCTTCAATCCATGCTAATGTTAATCCCTACACCATGAGTTTCTACTTTGCTCCAACTTTTAATATGGCATCCTGTCAAATGCCCACTGGAAATTCATGTATTGTAATCTACAAGCTCTCCTTTATGCACAACACATGTTATTCCTTAAATAACTCCAATAAGTTGGGTAAACATTATTTTCCTTTTGTGAAACAATGCTTATGCCCAGTTACCTTGAGGTTTTCTATAAATTCAGCTGTAACCTCCTTAACAATTGATTCTAGCACCTTCCCCACAACAGATGTCAAGCTAATTAGTCTATAATTTCCTGTTTTCTGCCTTCTTCCCTTCTCAATTACATGCCACCTTCCAATCTGTAGGAACTCTTCCAGAATTCATTGAATTTTGAAAAAAATAACTCCAATGTCTTTCCTGCCTCAAATATAAAGAAAATAATGTGGATCCTGGAAATCTAAAATTAGCAACGCAATGTGCTGAAGACTGTAGAGACAGAAATAGTGTTAATATTTCAAGTGCAATTATCAAGCTTGAAATTTTAACTGTTTGTCTCTCTTCAAATGCTGCCAGACTTCCTGAGTTCCTCCACCATTTTCTGCTTTTATACATCCACTACTCAAAATATACCTCTTTTAAGACATTAGGATGAAGTGCAACAGGACCAGCAGTTCCATTAGTTTGTTCAGTACTGCTTACTTTGGGATTATAATTTCACTAAATTCTTTTCTGCCTTCCACCTGACTTATAATTACTATTGATTTTTTTGTATCCTCTATTGAGAAGATAAAGCAAAATATTTGTTAATTTAGTCTACCATTTTCTTATTATCTACTATCTCACTCTGTAGAGGACACTCACTTTACTAACGTTTTTCCTTTTATAAGCCAGTACATACTTACTCACATTTTTCCATTTCTACTTAGTTTCGCACATGCTTTTTTTTCCTCCTAATTCATCTTTTGATAATTCTCTGCTTAATTCTCAATTAAGATTCTACAATCTTTAAAATTGATGTTTTCCTCAATTTCTTTAATGAACCGCATAAGATGGGCCATCCCTTTAAAAATTTTCCATTTGGCGGAAATATACTTAATCTGAATATTCCAAAATATGCATTCTAGTTCATTTCAGCTCAGTTTTCATGCTCACACAGTTGCCCTTATTTAGGTTTAAATACCAGTCTTAGTCCAATTCTCCCTTTCAAAGTGGATATAAAATTCAAATCATACTGTGGTCACTGCTACTTACAATCCCTTTACTTAGAAGTAATTAAATAATGCCGTAACATTATACAGTACCAATTTTATTACTCACCTGCTCTCTGGACAGTTCCAAAATGCTACTCTGAAAAAACTATCTTGAGAAATTTTCCAAACACCTTATCCAGACTACGATTGTCATTATGATTTTTCCAGCTTATATAAAAGGTTACAGTCATCCATGCTTATTGCCATCCTTTTAACACATGCACCCTATATTTACCTTTGTACACTTCATTCTACAATGTAGCTCCTGTTAGGGGGCCTTCCCTTCCAAATACTTTTTTTAACTATTCCTCATCTCCATCAAAATTGATTCTACAACCTGATCTCCTAAACCAAAGACTTTTCTATCTGTTGCACAAACACCTTTGATTAATGACCTTCACCTTGTTTTCTATTCTTGGATGTCATGTATCCATTAACATTCAGGACATAGTACTAGCTATCAGATCATAAGTACTTACTTCAGTGTGCACCATCAATTTGTGTTTTTTTTACAAATGCTGTGCAGTCCAGATGCAGAGACTTTAGTTTGGGCTTTTTATTACCATTGCAACATCTAAAATTGACTGTTGGTGTATTCTTAATTTTATTCTCTCTATCCTTTTCTGCCATTCTCAAACATTATTAGAACAGTTGAGCCTAGAGTTAATAAAGGCACAAATTAGATATCAGCAACAATGAAACTGAGGTGAGGTAGAGACAGGCAATACTACGTAAGTGGAAATAGGTTTTCTGAGTGGTGGAGAAGATACAGACAGGGTAATGATTCAGCTTAGGGCCAAAAAGGATGATGAGGATGTGAACAGTTTGTTCAATCTCAGAGAGCAATTAGGAATGGGAACAAAATCTGCAGGTAAGCAACATATTTGCTGATAGAGGGTCAAAGACTGTGTGTCCTTGAACAAAAATATGCAGCTTGTCAAAATCTAGCTATCAGACAAGCAGCCTGACAACTCAAAGACAAGAACGGCCTTGGTGAGGTAGAGGGGAAACCAACTCCACTAATGCCATGAATCAGACGTCTGGCTATGAACTAATTAAAAACAATTTATGCATAAATCATCTATTGCTCAAATTTCATTTTCAGACAATTCAGCCTTGCTGAACAGTTAGACATTAGTGAATTGCAGCCATAACTTAAATTCATTGTGTAGCTTTATTAGGCCATAAATGAAGATAGCTAAGCTTGTCTTAACAATGATGTGTGCTGTTAGTTGCTGTCAATATGTGACACATATGCACTATGACTGCACGAGACAGGATGTCAGAGGACACTGACAAGCAATTTGCCAGGAATCAAGGAATTTAGCTCAGGAGAAAGATTAGATGTTTTCCTTGGAGTGGAGATTCGGGTGTATATTATTTAGGTGTTAAGAAAGAATGAATACCATGATAGATTGGATATGTGAGACCAATTTCCTTAGTACAATTGCCTGGGGCATACATTTAAAGTAGAAGGATTAGAGGAAGTTTTAGAATACTTGCATCCAGAGATGGAAAGAGTCTGGAATGTATAGCCTGAAAATGTTATATCTGGAAAGGCAAAAATCCTCATGATATTATAGGAACTTGTAAATTGTAGCAGTTGCTAAAATACTTTTCTCAACAAGGCTATAAGCCAAACATTTCAAAGTGAGATTGGGACATTTTTAAGCCAGCAGAAATCATAGGTCAAATGCTTTCTTCCTCGACCATAAATTTTCCAATTCCATTTTAATGGATCCTCAATGCACACTATTAAGAATTCCCTAATTCTTTAAGAGGCCAAGACTTTTTGGTCCTTTCTTGGAATACATTCAGCAACACATATTCTAGGGCATCCTTACTTGCACCAAACCTGAGCACTTGAGAAACTGAAGAGCTTTGACACCAGGAAGTAACATCTTAAGAGTCATAGAGATGTACAGCACAAAAACAGACCCTTCGCTCCAACTCTTCCATGTCAACTAGATATCCCAACCTAATCTAGTCCCATTTGCCAGCAACTGGCCCATATCCCTCGGACCTTTCCTATTCAAACACCCATCCAGGTGCCTTTTAAATGTTGGAATTGTACCAGCCTCCACCAGTTCCTCTGGCAGCTCATCCCACACATGCACTATCCTCTGAGTGAAAAATATCTTTCCCCTCTCATCCTAAACCTATGCCCTCTGATTCTGGACTCCCCCACCCCAGGGGAAAGACTTTGTCTATTTATCCTATCCATGACCCTCATGATTTTATAAACTTCTATGAGGTCATTCCTCAGCTTTCGATGCTCCAGGGAAAACAGCCCCAGCCTATTCAACCTCTCTCTCTAGCTCAATTCCTCCAACCCTGGCAACATCCGTGTAAATCTTTTCTGAGGCCTTTCAAGTTTCACAACATCTTTCCGATAGGAAGGAGACCACGCAATATTTCCAACAATGGTCTAACCAATGTCCTGTACAGCCGCAACATGACCTCCCAACCCCTGTACTCAATACTCTGACCAATAAAGGAAAGCATACCAAACACCTTCTTCACTATCCTATCTACCTGTGACTTTACTTTCAAGGAGCTATGAACCTGCACTCCAAGGTGTCCTGGTTCAGCAACACTCCCCAGGACTTTACCGTTAAGTATATAAGTCCTGCTAAGATTTGCTTTCCCAAATTGCAGCACTTCGCATTTATCTAAATTAAACTCCACCTGCCACTCCTCAGCCCAGTGGCCCATCTGATTAACATCCCATTGTTATCTGAGATAACCTTCTTCACTGTCAATGACACTTCCAATTTTGGTGTCATCTGCAAACTTACTAACTACACTTGCTATGTTCATATCCAAATCATTTATATAAATGACGAAAAGTAGTGGACCCAGCACTCCTTGTGGCACTCCACTGGTCACAGACCTCAATCTGAAAAACAACCCTCCATGTCCACTCTCCGACGTCTCCTTTCAAGCTAGTTCTCTCCATCTTCCATGAGATCTAAACTTGAAAGTCAATCTCCCGTGAGGAACCTTGTTGAATGCCTTACTGAAATCCATATCGATCACATTCATTGCTCTGCCCTCATCAATCCTCTTTGTTACTTTTTCAAAAAACTCAATCAAGTTCATGAGACATGATTTCCCACACACAAAGCCATGCTGACTATCCCTAATCAGTCCTTGCCTTTCCAAATATGTGTAAACCATGTCCCTCAGGATTCACTCCAAAAACTTGCCCACCACTGTCAGACTCACCGACCTTTCTTAAATAATGGTATCACATTAGCCAAACCCCAGCAAGGGGTCCAGCAATCACTTCGCTAGCTTACCAGAGTCCTAGGATACACCTGATCAGGTCCTGGGGATTTATCCACCTTTATGCGTTTCAAGACCTTCAGCCCTTCCTCCTCTGTAATATGGGCATTTTTCAAGATGGCACCATCTATGTGATCTTTGAGGGGCTCTATTCCCTCCCTAGTCACTCTTTTATCCTTAACGTATTTGTAAAAACCCTTTGGATTCTCTTTAATCGTACTTGTCAACACTATCTCATGTCCCCTTTTTGCCCTCCTGATTTCCCTCTTAAATATACTCCCACTGCCTTTATACTCTTCTAAGGATTCACTCGATCTATCCTGTCTATACTTGATATATGCTTCTTATATTTTTCTTAACCAAACCCTCAATTTCTTTCGTCATCCAGCATTCGCTATACTTACCAGCCTTTCTTTCACCCTAACAGGAATATACTAATTACTAGTTACTAGTGGTGTGCCACAAGGATCTGTTTTGGGACCACTGCTGTTTGTCATTTTTATAAATGACTTAGACGCAGGCATATGTGGATGGATTAATAAATTTGCAGACAACACTAAAGTCCGTGGAGTAGTGGACAGTTTGGAAGAATGTTACAGGTTGCAAAGGGACTTGGATAAACTGCAGAATTGGGCTGAGAGATGGCAAATGGAGTTCAATGCAGCTAAATGTGAGGTGATGCGCTTTGGGAAGGATAACAGGAAGGCAGAGTACTGGGTCAATGGAAAGATTCTTGGTAGTGTGGATGTGCAGAGGGATCTTGGAGTCCATATGCATAGGTCCCTGAAAGTTGCCACCCAGGTGGATTGTGCTGTTAAGAAGGCATACAGCGTGTTAGGTTTCATTGGTAGAGGGACTGAGTTCCGGGACCACAATATCATGCTGCAACTATTCAAAACGCTGGTGCAGCCACACTTGGAATATTGTGTACAGTTCTGGTCACCCCATTACAGGAAGGATGTGGAAGCATTGGAAAAGGAGCAGAGGAGATTTACCAGGATGTTACCTGGTCTGAAGGGAAGGTCTTATGAGGAAAGGCTGAGAGACTTGGGCCTGTTCTCATTGGAAAGAAGAAAGCTAAGGGGGAATTTGATAGAGACATACAAGATGATCAGAGGATTAGATAGGGTAGACAGTGAAATACTTTTTCCTAGGATGATGACGTCAGCTTGTACGAGAGGGCATAACTAAAAATTGAGGGGTGATAGATTTAAGACAGAGGAAAGTTCTTTACGCAGAGAGCGGTAAGGGCGTGGAATGCCCTACCTGCTAATGTAGTTAACTCAAATTCACCTGCACCTCCACACACATCATCTATTGCATCCTCTGCACCCGATGTGGTCTCCTCTATATTGGGGAAACAGGCCGCCTACTTGCGGAGCATTTCAGAGAACACCTCTGGGACATCCGGACCAACCAACCCAACCACCCCGTAGCTCAACACTTCAACTCCCCCTCCCACTCCACCAAGGATATGCAGGTCTTTGGACTCCTCCATCGCCAGACCACAACAACACGACGGTTGGAGGAAGAGCGCCTCATCTTCCGCCTGGGAACCCTCCAACCACAAGCGATGAATTCAGATTTCTCCAGCCCGAAACGTCGATTCTCCTGTTCCCTGGATGCTGCCTGACCTGCTGCGCTTTTCCAGCAACACATTTTCAGCTCAGCCACATTAGGGAGATTTAAACAATCCTTAGATAAGCACATGGATGATTTTGGGATAGTGTAGGGGGACAAGCTGAGAATAGTTCACAGGTCTGCGCAACATTGAGGGCCAAAGGGCCTGTTCTGCGCTGTATTGTTCTATGTTCTATATTCTATGTACTGTCTCTGGACTCTCGTTATTTCATTTCTGAAGGCTTCCCATTTTCCAGCCGTCCCTTGACCTGCAAACATCTGCTCCCAATTTACTTTTGAATGTTCTTGCCTAATATTGTCAAAATTGGCCTTCCTCCAGTTTAGAACTTCAACTGATAGATCTAGTCTATCCATCGTGCTGCCCCACTGACACCTCAGTCACCTGCCCTGCCTTATTTCCCAATAGTGGGTCAAGTATTGCACCTTCTGTAATAGGTATGTCCACATACTGACTCAGAAAGATTTCTTGTGCACTCTTAACAAATTCCTCTACAGCTAAATCATTAACATTATGGCAGTCCCAGTCCATGTTTGGAAAGTTAAAATCCCTATCATAACCACCCTATTCTTACCAATAACTGAAATCTCCTTACAAATGTGTTCCTCAATTTCCAGCTGACTATTTGGGGGTCTATAATACAATCCCAATAAGGTGACCATCTCTTTCCCAAAATTATGAGATGCATGTCCCTGAGTTCATCTGCCTTCCCTGTTAGGCCTCTTGCATTGAAATAAATGCAGTTTAATTCATGAGTACTACCTTGTGCTCTGCTTTGTTCCTGTCTGGCCTGACTGTTTGACTCGCTTCTTTTTTCAACTGTACCAGTACCAGATTGATCTGTTTCCTCTGTATCTCCCTGCTCCCCAGCGCTCCCCACCCCATAATGGTTTAAATCCTCCCAAGCTGCTCTAGCAAATCTCCCTGCCAGTATATTAGCCCCCTTCCAATTCAGGTGTAATCTAACCTTCTTGTACAGGTCATTTCCCCTTTGAGAACATTCTGGACCCTCTCTAAGATATCCTTGATCCTGGGAGGCAACACACCATTCTGATTTTTCACTGCTATGTACAGAAACATCTGTCTGTGCCTCTGAGAATCCCCAACACAATTGATCGTATGGAACCCGACTTACCCTTCATGTGCTAATTGAAAAATGTTGCCAATCTCCTTTGTATCCACCAGTGTTAGTCCTGCTAATATTTGGAAAGAGTGTTGACAAGAGGGGTTTTTTGGGGGGAGACGAGGAAGTGGGGGAGGGGTGTGAATGCTGAGTGACTCTTATCTCTCCCTGTCAAACACACTAGCTCAGAACTGCCTCAAATCCCCATTAAAATATTTACATTGGCTTTTCTAGTACTTTGCTTTCTCTCTAGCCAGAACCTTTACTTTTGTCTGATGGTTTGCTTTGATTCCAACCACATGTTTTTGCTTTACCAATTTTTGTGACACTCATGGAATGTTGTATTTGATACAAAAATAAATAAATTAGTTTACTACTTACATTTCAGATCAATGGGGTACAAGAGCATTTAAATGTTGAGTTTAACAGCCATTCAAAAATATTCATTTGCAAATTCCAGAGTCAGAAAAAGTTGGAATTTACAAGACCATGATAAATGGGCCAATCAAATATGTATGTTCTGGCATATGCATTAAACTCCACTTTGAACAATGGACTGGGGTTTAAATGGACCCTAGATTTGATGGGTAAGATCTTACTGTCTGCGTAAGATCCCTTCGTAACAGGGATAGGTGCAGATCGGTAAAGGGAACTGAACTTGACTAAGATGGTGATGATTATTTCATATAACGAGTGGTGATCGTAAAGCAAATGTAATGAAATCAGAAAGCAGTGCCTGGAACAGTGGTTAGCAGAGTTGTCTCACAGCACCAGGGACCCAGGTTCAATTCCTGCCTCGGGCGACTGTCTGTATGGAGTTTCCACATTCTGCCTGAGTCTGTGTGTGTCCCCTCTGGGTGCTCCAGTTTCCTCCCACTGTCCAAAGATGTGCAGGTCAGGTGAATTTGTCATGCTAAATTGCCTAGAGTGTTAGGTGCATTAGTCAGAGAGAAATGGGCCTGGCTGGGTTACTTCTGGAGGGTTGGTGTGGACTTGTTGGGCTGAAGGGCCTGTTTCTACACTGTAGGGAATCTAATCTAATCAAAAATTGTAGCTTGTCTCTGTCACCAGCAGAGTGATCTGAGTTATTGAGGGATTAGGAAATGTTGACTACTCTACAATGCAATTAACTACTGAAGAGAAAGGAGTTCAAGATTCCTTTTAATACACTAACAGTAATCAGTGATTAAAAAATCAAATTGAATTTAATTTAGATTTACAGAAATCATTTTAAAGAAGTAGTCGGGATGAAAATAATTGAATAACTGAATAAATTGCTTTAAAATTGAGACAAAAAAGGAAACCCTTTTTGTTAAACACTGCTAAATGCGTTCTCACTGAAAATATTTGAGTTTGTTCTTTCAGCTAAAACTCTTTAATATAAGAAATCACAGCTTCCTGTGCTGGGACTGAGAGATTCAGTTTCAACGTAAAATTCAGAATCTGTTCAGCAAATCTGATGATCCATACTGTGAAAGAAAGGTTGATCCCATAGAACATAGTACTGTACAGAACAGGAATGGGCCCTATGGCCGACAATGTTGTTCCAAACATTATGCCAAATTAAACTAATCACTTCTATCTGGCCTTGGTCGATATCCCTCCATTCTTTGTATTTTCATGTGATTGTCTAAATGTCCTTATCATACCTGCCTCCACCACCATGCCTGGCAGTGGCTTCAAGACTCCTACCAGACTCTGTGCCCTTCACATCTCCTTTGAACCTATCCCCTCTCACCTTGCCTCCTAGTTTTAGACATTTCACCTCTGATGAAAAGATTCTGACCATCAACCCTACCTATGCATCTCATAATTTTGGGAAAGCAGCAATATGACATCCTGACTCTTGTATTCAATTCCCTAACTAAAAAAGACAAGCATGCCATATGCCTTCTTCACCATTCTATCTACTTGCATGGCCACTTTCAGGGAGCTATGGACTTGAATCCCAAAGTCCCTCTGTACACCAATACTGTTTGGTCCTGCCATTAACAGTATATTTTTTCCTTAACATTTGATCTCCCAAAGTGGAGCACCTCACACTTAGTCAGATGAAACTCCATCTGCCATTTCTCTGCCCATATCTGCAACTGATCTATATCCCGCTGTATCCTTTGACAAGTTCCGACACTATCTACAACTCCACTTAACTTTTTATCAAGTTAAAAATCACACAACACAGGTTATAGTCCAACAGGTTTAATTGGAAGCACACTAGCTTTCGGAGCAATGCTCCTTCATCAGCTGATTATGGAGGACTCGATCGTAACACAGAATTTATAGCAAAAATTTGCAGTGTGATGTAACTGAAATTATACATTGAAGAATTGATTGTCTGTTAAGCCTTTCATCTGTTAGAATACAGTGATAGTTTCACTTCTTTCACGTGTAAATCACAAAACCCTTTTTTATAAAGTTGCATTCTCGGGTTAGCTGTTAACAATGGTGATAGCTAGACAATATGTTGAAGGTGTTAGCCCCCTATGTTCTCTGTCTATGACCTGATGTTTAGATGGATTCTAATCTAAAAAGTGAGATAACAGAGTATTACATAAATTCATGCAGTTTTTGAGCTCAGAGTTCAACATGAAT
>NC_057711.1:92861615-92877939 GCF_004010195.1 Chiloscyllium plagiosum
AAAACCTTACATTAAAATTAAAACCATTTAGAACGAAGATAAGGACAATCGTCCTCAGGCAACTAATTTTGAATCTACCAAATTCATTGTAAGAGACGGCTGTGAAGGCCATTCTATTGTGTATATCTAACACTAAGTTAGATCGGTTCTTGAATATCAAGGGGAACAAGAATTACAGGGGAATGTAGAAGAATGGGATTGAGAAATTATCACCCATGGTCGAATTGTGGAGCAGACTCGATGGGCTGAATGACCCAATTTGTATTTCCTGTGGTTTATAGTCAACATAAGTAGTGATATCTTGGAAGGAAAAATGCCCGTATTACACAGGACAAGGTGCTGGAACCGTTAACATGCATAAAGTATATTTCCCGAGGACCTCATCACGTGAGCCCTAGAATTCTGTGGAAATTTAGGGAAGTGATTATTGTGGTGCCTTGTTGAGATATTTGTA
This sequence comes from Chiloscyllium plagiosum, assembly GCF_004010195.1. NCBI lineage: Eukaryota > Metazoa > Chordata > Chondrichthyes > Orectolobiformes > Hemiscylliidae > Chiloscyllium > Chiloscyllium plagiosum. The sequence goes on from NC_057711.1 coordinate 92,862,070, forward strand.
CGACGGGTAAATACTGGTAAGCTGGGCTAAGATGGCACCACGATTTAGCAAAGGTGGAAAGGAAAAAGGAGGTAACAATGTGCAGTTGAGTCTGACATTTTTGGTGGGCACCGTGTTCGAAAGAACCCTGAAGGAAAGGATTTACATGCATTTGGAAAGGCAAGCACTGATTAGAAATAGTCAACGTGTTTTTGTGCATAGGAAACCATGACTCACTAACTTGACTGAATTGTTTGAAGATGTAACATAGACGTTTGAAGAGGCAAGAGCGCTGTACATGAACTGTATATATTTCAGTAAGATTTCCAACAATGTTCCTCATGGTAGACTGCTTAACAAGGTTCGGTCACACGAAATATAGGGAGAACTAACCATTTAGATACAGAACTGGCTCGAAGGTAAAAGGTAGAAGGTGTCGATGGGGGGTTGATTTCCAGACTGAAAGCATGTTATCAGTGGTGTTCCGCTAGGATCAGTGCTGGGTCCACTACATTTCGTCATTTATATAAATGATGTGGATGTGAGTATAAGGTGTATAGCTCGTGCGTTTGCAGATGGCACACACATTGGAGGTGTAACCAGCCAGCATAGAAGATTACCTCAGAACACAACGGATCTTGATCAGATTGGCCAAAGAGCCGAGGACTGGCAGATGGAGTTCAATTTAGATCAAAGTGAGCGGCTGCATTTTGGAAAGTCTAATCAGGGCATAACCTATTCAGTACATGATAAGGTCCTGGTGGAATGTTGCTGAACAACGATACATTGTGGTTCAGGTTGATAGTTCCTCTAATATGGAGTCACAGGTAGATTGGATAGTGAGAAAGGCATTTGATATGCTTTCCCTTATTGGCAGATTGCAGGAGAATCGACGTTTCGGGCATAAGCCCTTCTTCAGGAATCATTCCATATGATTCATTCCTGAAGAAGGGCTCATGCCCGAAACATCGATTCTCCTACTCCTTGGATGCTGCCTGACCTGCTGCACTTTTCCAGCAACACATTTTCAGCTCTAATCTACAGCATCTGCAGTCCTCACTTTCTCCTAGAAAACATGCCCTGCCCTGCACAAAGCCATGCTGACTGTCCCTCCCTCGGCCATGGTTTTCCAAATGCATATCAATCCTATCCCTAAGAATTCCCTCCAATACTTCCACAACCACTGATGTGAGACTCATCAGTCTATAGTTTCCTGGATTATTCCTATTTCCCTTCTTGAATAGAGGAACAACATTAGTGACTTGCCAGTCCTCCAGAACCTCTCCACTGGCTAGTGGGGATACAAAGATCTCGGTCTAGGCCCCAACAATCTCTCCTCATGTCTCTCTCAATAAACTGGTGTAAATCCCGTAGGCCCTGGGGACTTATCCAGCTTAACGTTCTTCAAAAGATCCACTACCACTTCTTCCTAGCATATTAGTAATCTCTACACAAATCTCACTATCTGCCATGCCCTTCTCCTGGGTGAATACAGAAACAAAGTAGTCATTTATGATCATGCCTCTGCCTCCAAAGACAAGTTGCCTCCTTTATCCTTGAGTGGTCCCACCTTCTCCCTAGTTTTTCTTTTGTTTTTAAAGTGTTTACAGAATGTCTTGGGATTCCCCCTCATATCTAGAGATGGATGCTGGTCACACACCTTCCATCTACATCCATAACATTAACCCATCAATTCACCACGTTCAAATGCCAGTCACAAGATCTAAAACCAGGAACATTTTATTTGGTTTAGAAAGGAACATTTCAGAATTAATGTATCCTCACTTTCCGAGCTCACGAAATTAAAAAAACCTAGTTAAGAGGCATTTAAATCTGAACAAAAACACATGCACTGGCAACTGGCAAATTGTTTTGTCCGCGGAATACACGCTGAATTGTTGATTCATGGTAATGGTATCGTAATGGATACCAGAAATCATTCATTCTGAAGAAAGGATTGTTTTTCGGGAAAAAAAAGGACATGGTGCTCATGTCAAGCTTCCTTTCTGCAGAATGAATGAATGCACCGCAGACTCCACATCATTCACTCAACCACAGAGAAACAAAAGGAAAAGTGAAGAAATCCCACTGGAAATCAAATGTCGAAAAATAAAGTCAAGTGCACACGCCTCACTCAGTCTGCGCCTTTAGCTCCAGGTCTGTGAATGGTTCCTGCATACGCGCTGCAGAAAGGCGTGCGCTCTGAGTTCTACCAACCCTGGCAGCCTGAACACTGCCTTCCCCATTCTGTCCCTCGCGCTCCCGCTCACTCACCCACAGCTTCGCTCAAGTTGCTCAACGTTAAAGCATTGCTTTACTAAGGAAGCTGGCGATTCTGTGCTCTGAATGTAGAGGGGACAGCTCTGCTGCCTGGAAGAAAGAAACGGGAAACAGCAAATAATGACTGAGAGAAAGAGGACAAGACTAAGAAGGCGGTCTTCCCTAAGAAATTGAAAGATGGTGAGTAGCGCCTTTGCTGGTCTCACTTGGAAGAGCATCGTCACAAAGCAGTTTTGAAATCTGCTCGCTTACGTACTGTACACCAAAAGTAGGAGACGCAAAACATTATAGTCCAACAGGTTTGTTTGAAGTCGCAAGCTTACTGAGAGGAGCCCCATCTTCCGAAAGCTTTTGATTTCAAATAAAACTGTTGGAGTATAACCTGATGTGGTGTGACTTCTGAGTTTGTCCACGCCAGTCCAACCCAGGTACCGACACATCATGTACGCCAAATGTAGTAAAGAGAGAAAAGACACAAACTCTTAGATTGGGGAATCTAGGATTCCGGGATGCGTGAATGGTTGGCATGCTATCATCCGGGAAACCTCCACAACCCGTTAAGATATCTCTATTCCAATTTAGTCTCTTTGGCATGCCTGATTTCCTTTTCTACGCCGTTAGTGGGCATGCCTTTAATTAAAGTGGAAACCAAACTGTGGAATTTCTTCCCTGAATTTCAGCATTTCTATCTCTACTCCGTTTAAGACCCGTCTTTAAAACGACTTCGCTGGTCAAGTGTTTGCACATCTTTCCTAGTATCAATTATAAATATGACCAGAAATAAACTCGATCCACCCAGTAGGTCAAATTGAATATGTGCAGAGACAAGCAGTTGTATTGAATTTTGTCGAAATGAATATCAGTTCATTGGGTTGTCTCAAGTTGGCATAGAGTCATAGAGATGTACAGCATGGAAACAGACCCTTCGGTCCAACCCGTCCATGCCGACCAGATGTGTTTGGTAATCGCTCAATGTGAAGCATTTTTATTTTTAATTACATTAAAGATGATGTAAAATTGCAAGTTGATGTAATTGCCGAAAGCCGGTCTAGTAGTCTGCTGCAGACTTTCATAATCGGCGTGACTCATAGGCTTCTGGAAACAATGTTAGACTGAGGCAAAACCTCTGAGTTTAAAGTAGCCAGTGGCAGGTCGTACAAAAACAGAATGGTGAAAGACTGGAAGAAATTTGATTATTCTATCCCAGGTAATAACACAGCGACACAAAACTGGTGAAAAGTAAGTTTCAAGAGGGATACAAACATGTTATAGAGATAAATTGATATATAAATAAATAAGAGGTTGGCAACCGAAGTATGCATTATAATGTGGAAAAAAATGTGAAGTTGTTTGGAAGGAAGAACAAAAAGACAAGAATGTTACTTGAATAGAATTTTTTTTTTACAGAATCCCTACAGTATGGAAACAGGCCCTTGGCCCAACAAGTCCACACTGACCCTCCGAAGAGCATCCCACCCAGACCCATTCCCCTGACTAATGTACACATCCCTGAACACAATGGGACATTTTAGCATTGCCAATTCACCTAACCTGCACATCCTTAGACTGTGGGAAGGAAACTGGAGCACCTGGAGGAAACCAAAACAGACACTGGGAGAATGTGCAAACTCCATACAGATCATCACCCAAAACTGGAATTGAACCCAGGTCCCCGGCACTGTAAGGCACCAGTGCTAACCACTGAATCCCATGCCATCCCAAGTCATACAAATGGAGAAAAAAAAAACTGCAGAAAGCTACAATAATAACGGGACTTGGGTTACTTGTGTACAAAACTAGCACACAGCTGCAGTAGGTAGTCAGGAAGACTAATTGAATGCTGGACCTTATTTGAAAGGGATCATACAAGTAGGAAGTCGTATTGCTACCATACAGAGTGCTGGTCAGACCACATCTGGAACTGTGAGCAGTTTTGGTCCCCTTACCTAAAGAAACATATTATTTCATTGGATGCAGTTTACAGAACCATACAGTAAGAAGAGGCCCTTTGGCCCATCAAGTTTACATCAATAAAAATATAGCATGACTGACTCTAACCCTATGTACCTGCACTAGACTCATTGCCTTGAATGTTATGATACAGCAAGTACTTATCCAAGTACCTTTTAAAGGTTATGAGGTTTCCTGCCTCAACTACCCTCCCAGGCATTCCAGACCCCTGCTGATTGAGTGGAAAAGTTTTTACTCAAGTCCCTTCTAAATCTTCTCCCTTTCACTTTAAAATTATGCCCCCATAGTAATGATCCTTTGACTGAGGGGAACAGCTGCTTTATATTGATACTGTTCATACCTGTCATAACCTTATACACAACTATTAGGTCCACCCTCAACCATCGCTGCTTCAAAGAAAACATCACAAATTTATCCAGCCTCACATCATAGCTGAAATGCTCCATTCCAGGCATCATCATGGTGAATCTCCTTTGCATCTCATCCACTGTAATCACATCCTTTTTTTAGTGGGGTGCCAAGAACTGCACACAGCATTGTAGTTAAGAAAATTTCTGTTACAGCTCTGACGTGACCTCCCTACTCTTATAATCTATGATTTGGCAAGTGTCATGTTTGTCTTCTTAACCAAATTGTTAACATATCCAGTTACCTTCAGGGATCTGTGAACATCCCAAAATCTCTCTGCTCCTCTGAGCTTTGTAGTACTCTTGTAGTATTCATTGAGTACTCTTTTACCTTGGTCCTTCTTCCAAAGCCTCACATTTATCAGGGTTCAATCCCATCTGCTGCTTATCTGCCCATTTGACCAATGCATTTATATCCTCTTGACAATTCCTCCTCACTGTCAACGACTCACCCAATCTTTGTGTCATCCAAGTTTACTTATCATGCCCCCTACATTCTGATCTACACCATTTATGAACATCCCAAACAATAAGGTAGTGCATTGATCACACAACCTTCTACCCCCACTGTTTGTCCTATGTCATGAAGCCAATTTTGGATTCAACTTGTCAGGTTACCCTGGATCCCATGAGCTTTTACCTTCTTCATCAGTTTCAATGTGATATCTTGTTGAAGGCCTTGCTGAACTAACACATGAAATCCATATAAACCGCCTTACCCTCACTCAAAAACTTGGTCACCACCTTAAAAATTACAATCATATTTTTTAGGCATGACCTCCCTTGAACAAAGCCATCTGACTATCCCTGATCAAAACTTCGTTCTCTAAATGAAGATTAATTTTCTCCTTCACTATTTTCTCCACTATTTTCCCTACCACTGACTTTTACTCAATGGTCTTCACAGATTGTTTACTGGGATGATCTCAGAATGGAAAAATTCTCTTATAACTTGTCTGGGGCTGCATGGTGGCTCAATGCTTAGTGCTTCTGCCTTACTGTGCCAGGGACCCCTGGCTCGATTCTACTGTTGGATGACTGTCTGTGTGGAATTTGCACATTCTTCCCATGTCTGCGTGGGCTTCTTTCGGGTGCTGGAGTTTCTCCCACAGATGAAAGATGTACAATTTAGTGGATTGACCATGCTAAATTGCCTTTTAGTGTCCAGGGAAGTATAGACTTGGTGAGTTAGCCATGGAAAATGCATGTTTCTCGGGGAGGAGGATGGATTTGGGTGGGATGCTCTTTGAAGGGTCGGTGTGGACCTAGTGAGCCAAATGGTTTGCGATTCCACACTACAGGAATTCTATGTAGGGCTGAACAGTTTGAGACTCAATTCATTGGAATTTTTAAGAATAAGAGGTGATCTCAATTAGACATATAGGATTCTGAAGGGGTTAGACAGGGTAAATGCTGAGAGAATGTTTCCACTCATGGACAGTCTAGGGCCAGAGGGCACAGGTTCAGAATAAAGGGGTGTCAATTTCAGCCTGAGATGAAAATGAATTTCTTGCCACAGAGGAACTTCTTGCCACAGTGAGGTGAGATAAATAGATTCTTGATCAGCAGCGGAATCAAGGGTTATGGAGAAAACACAGAAAAGTGGATGTGTGGAATGCTAGATCAGCAATAATCCTAATTGACAGAGTAGGCTCGAGGGGCCAACTGGCCAACTCCTGTTCCTGTTTCTTGCGGTCTTACGATTCTAAATTGCATCTAGGTTTACAAGTGCTGGAATTCCACATCAATATCATAGATCATAGAATCGTAGAATCCTTATAGTATGGAAACAGACCCTTTGAGCCAACAAGTCCACACTGATCATCTGAAGAGTAACCCCCCCACAGACATTCCCCTACATTTACCCTGACTAATGCATCTAACCGAACACTATGGGCAATTTAGCATGGCCAATCCACTTAACCTGCACATCTTTGGATTGTGGGAGGAAAGCCCACAACCTGGAGGAAGCCCTCACAGACACAGGGAGAATGTGCAAACTCCATTCAGACAATCGCCTGAGGCTGGAATCGAACCCAGGTCCCTGGTGCTGTGAGACAGCAAGCTAACCACTGAGCCAGCATGCCACCCTAAATTATATGCGATGGAAGGAGATGAACTGACATTTTTTAAAAGACAAACTTTACATATCCAGTTCACTTGTCCAAAATTGACATTCAAAATCCTGACTGACCTATCCAAAACTGGAAGGTCAATGTAGTGTTAACTTGAATACAGACAAATGTTGATCAGTACCATCTTAAGTATTCACTCACTTTACCACTTACACTGGTGGCAACAGTGTGTATAATCTACAGATGCACTGTAGGAGCTTGGCAATGTTCACTGAAGGATACCTTCCAAATCTACAACTTTTACCAAAAGGAAAGATCAAGAGCATGAGTTACATCGTAACACCTTCACCTGCAAATTCTTCTCCAAGCCAAACACCATACTAACTGTTCCTTCACTGTTGCTACATCAAAACCTGGCAATTCAATGCTTAATCGCAGTTTAGTACACACACCAAAAGGCAGCACAAAGATCTGATTGTGGCCTTAATTCCCCTTTAATTCCTGCCAAGCCCCACTCATTACTTTGAATTTCTTTATAGATAAAAAAAACTGCCTAAATCAGCATCTGGCAACATGATGGCTCAGTGGTTAGCTTTGCTGCCTCACAATGCCAAGGATTCTGTGCGGAGTTTGAACATTCTTCCCGTGTCTGCATGGGTTTCCTCCGAACGCTCTGGTTTCCTTCCCCAGTCCAAAGATATGCAGGTTAAGTGGATTGGCCATGCTAAATTGCCCATAGTGTCCAGGGATCTGTAAATTAGATGGATTAGCCATGAGAAATGCAGGGTTACAGGGATAGGCTAGGGTGGTCAGTCTGTGTGGAATGCTCTTCTGAGAGTTAGTGTGGACATGTTGGGCTGAATGGCCTGTTTCCACACGGTAGGGATTCTCTGACTGGTCATGCTGTAAAGTAGGGTGCGGAAAAGTTCAAGCAAGCAATTGTGATAGGGAACTCTCTAGTCATGAGCACAGACAGTCATTTTTGCAGCCCAGCAAGACCCCCTGATGCCGAGGTCACAACCTTTTTGGAGCAGAGGTTGTTACACACATTGGTATTAATGACATAGGTCTAAAAAGGGATATGGTCCTGCAGAGTGAACATATGAAGTTCAGCAGGAGGTTAAAAAGCCGGACAACAAGGATAGTAATCTCTGGATTACTCCCAGTGTAGTGAGAGTAGAAATAGGAGGATGGGATAGATGAATGCATGGATGGGAAGCTGGTACAGGCAGGTGGGATTCAGATTTTTGGATCATCGGGAACTAAATTATCCCAAGAGGAATGGATTGCATCTGAACTGGAAAGGATCCAATATCCATTTGGGGAAATTTGCTCAGAAATGTTTAAACTAGTCTGGCAGTGAGGAGGGACTGGAAAGAGTAGTGAGACAAAACAGAAAGTTGAGACTGGCCCAGAAGTTAAAGAGAGCAAGTTAAATAGGACAAAGCAGACAAGCGCACAACAGGGAACAAGGGAAAACTGTTTAATTAAACTGCATTTACGTCATTGGAATAGGCCTAACAGATAAAGCAAAGCATTGGGAAATTGAGGAGTAATAATGTCGGGAGATCACAGATCACTGTAAGAATAATAGGGTTGTAATAGTAGGGGATTTTAACTTTCCAACCATAGACTGGGATTGCCATCGTATGAATGGCTTGTTTGAGGAGAAATTTGTTAAGTGTGTTCAAGAAACTTTTCTCAATGAATATGAAAATAACCCTACTAGAGAAGGGGCAAAACCCACATCCATTGAGAAAATAAGGCAGTGCAGGTGACTGATGTGTTACTGCAGGAGTGGTTTGGGACCAGTGACCATAATTCTATCAGTTTTAAAATAGTTATGTGTCGGAGAAATTACCCAATTGAACAGAGACCACACAAGTGCGGATCATGTGAAATTGACAACCTGTTTACTACAAGCAATATAACTGGAAGAGAATTTGATGAGTCTGACACAGAATTGGCGGTCTGCACAGGTAGACCAAAGGTTCTCTTCCTCGAGCAGTGGGCACAGGCAGTTTTATAGGGGTACTGTAATATGGTGTGAATTATAGAGCAATCAAGAGTAAAACATAATCAGTAGGAGGACAATCAGCCATCCAGTAGTAACAATCACTCTGTGATTGAGTTAGGAGATTCCAATCCTCTGTGAGAGTAGATGCTAATATCTCTCATCCTGGCATCAATGGGTTTCCATTGATGTTAGTCCACAAGAGAGATACCTTTGTGCCTTTCAGTCTGAGCAACCTTTATAGAGTTCCAGTATGTGTGAGGAGCAAGGCTGCCTTTAGGGCTTCAGGATTGGTTGTGCTTATTAAGGGCTAGGAAGTCTATTGTCAGGCTGTTTCGGGAAATGTATTTCCCAGTCCAAAGTGGCTTGAGTCATCTCCTGTTTGCTGCCTCGTGTCTTAGTTAGCCTGTTTGGTCAAGGCTGAGGCAAAATGGGTAGTTTCTGTTGTGGCTTAGGCAGACATGGTTCCTTATGCTGCTTGTGGCCATGCTGTGGGTGGACAGGATAGCGGATTTTCTCCCACATTATTGAAAAGGATAAATCTGTTCCAAAGGTTAAAGTTCTAATTTGGGGCAAGGACAATTTTGATGTTATTAGAAAGGAACTTTCAAAAGTTTATTGGGGGAGTTGACCGTTCGCAAGCAAAGGGACATCTGGCTTTCAGAAGCGAGATAATAGGGCCAGCATGTTGCTGTTATGTAAAGGGCAAAGCTGGCAGGAATAGGAAACACTGGATGACTCGAGATATTGAGGTTCTAGTCAAGAAAAAGAAGGAGGCATATGTCAGGTATCAAGTGAATCATGTGAATCCCTTGAGGAGTTTGGGAGTGTGGAGGTGTACTTAAGAGAGAAATCAGGAGGGAAAAAAGGGAATTTGGGATAGCTTTAGCAGATAGGGTAAAAGAAAGTCCAAAGAGATTCTACAAATGTATTAAGGGCAAAAGAGTAACTATGGAGAGAATAGGGCCCCTTAAAGATCAACAAGGCCATCTATATATAGTATCACAGGAGATGGGTCAGATCCTAAACAAGTATTTTTTCATCAGTATTTACTGTGGAGAAACAAATACATGAAACTCAGGGAAGTAAATAGTAAAGTCTCGTATTGCAAAGTTGGGTAGAGTACTTTAGATTGGGAGGCAGGAAGTTAGAATTTGGTGTTTATAAGGTGCTGAGGGGAAGGCAGGAAATATTGCATGCTCCCCTTAAAAGTCTTTTGAATTTAGCCAATCAATTTGATCCAGGTGCTTAGATATCGAAAACCTATTAAACTTAAATTTGATGGTTTTGACAACATAGGACCAATCATATTCTAAAAAATCATCATGGGTATAAAAGAAGGGGGTAATTGGACAAAGACTCCAGAGCAAGCTGCCATCCACCAGAATTAACAGCCCTCAGCTCAAGAGAGAATTGCTGTCTTTCACAGCATACTCTATGTTTTTTATAAAGCACCATCTAAATAACAATGGTACCAACAATGGAGAAGGCATTCCTCTCAGAAGAATTGATGGGGAACACATTTCTGACAAAAGAATTGATGGAGGCAGTGTTCCTGATTGAAGAGTCAATGGAGAAGGCATTCCAGAGGACACATAACCTGGCTGTAGTTTCGAGAGAATAAATTCTTTTTTATATTTGAGTGGAACCTGTATTTATTGGATACTTGAGTGTCAGGGATTTATTTTATTTAACCACTAAAAGTTGCTGAAAAGCAGGTTACATCACTTTTCACATTCCTTTCTACAGATTATAGGGCAGGGTGCTCCCATTTGGGTGTTTCGGCTTTAGCTCTTAGAGTGGGGTCAACCTCCACTTTTTAACAGATTGGGAGCTCAGGTCCAGGATTTGCACAGATTTGAACAGATTTAGAGTCTGAAAGGTCCCAGAATATTTAAACAGATGTGGGCACTAGTGTCCTAGATCTATAAATAAAACTTAAGAGGTAAATGGAAAATCTGTTTCATTTCATTCACTTAGTTAAATCAAAAATGGGGAAATGGCTCTTAACATTACTAGAGAAGTTCTGGGGGCTGAAGATGCATCTCAAATTTGCCAAGAAAGTTTGAAGAACCTTTTACATGAATTCTAATCGATTGTGTTGGTCCCCTCCCTTAAACCAAAATTGGGTACCAGAATTTGCTAACCATAATGGACATGTCTACCAGGTTTCTGGAGGCAATTCCATTTCAGAATGTTAAGGCAAAAACAGTTGTGGAGGAGTTGCTTGTTTTCTTTACCTATTATAGATTACCCAGAGAGAGTCACTCAGACCAAGAGTCCAATTTTACTGGCAAATTATTTAAGGAGGTCATGGACAGTTTGGGCATCAATAACTTTAACTCAAGTGCAAACCATTCTGAATCCCAGGGAGCATTGGAAAGATAAGGTCAGATCATAAAGACAACATTGAGGGCTTATTGCACTAATGATTGGAATAAATGTGTTCCATTTATGTTATTTGCTGTTAGAGATGGTCCAAATGAATCAACACATTTGTATTTATATTAGGACATGAAGTAAGAGGGCCTTTAAAATTAATGAAGGAAAGGTTGATAGATCCAAATCTCATAGTTTGATTAGGTATCTGAGGTGAGGGAAAGATTAAACAGAGTAGCTCGACAATATTTGAAGGTGGCACAGCACCTAATGAAGCAAGAAGTAGATAAGAAATCTAGAGTTCGTACATTTAGCCATGGGGATAAAATGCTGATCCTGTTACCAGTGGTAGGAGATCCTTTCAAAACAAGGTTTAGTGTCCCTATTAGATTGAAAAGAAGTTAAATCATGCAAACTGTCTGGTAAAGATGCCAGATAGGAAAATAAACTATCAAAAATAAATAAATTATGTCATGTGAACATGCTGAAACATTACTATGACAGGGAAAGGTTACTGAAGAAACAGGGATAAGTACTGCCACTCAGAGTGAGGAATCAAATCCAGATGATTTGGATTTTAATGTGTCTCAGAATAAATTGAATAATAAGGAAGTAATCAAGGAATGGGATAGGGTAGTGAGCTATCTGTCCCAAGAACAAAGAACTGAATTGAAAGATTTGCTACAATGTTATGAGGACCTATGTAGAAATAGAATAGGGAGGACTAATGCCATAGTACATGAGGTTGATGTAGGGAATGCTGTTCTGATAAAACAACACCCCTACTAGCTTAATTCTCTCAAAACAGCACAGATTCAGAAGAAAGTGGAGGCAATGGTGCAAGAAGACATCATACAGACGAGTCAAAGTGAGCAGGGTTCACCAATCATGTTAGTACCCAAACCTGATGGTACTCAATGATTCTGCATACATTATTGGAAGATCAACACTGTAACTAAATATGACTCATATCCAATGCCAAAGCTGGAGGATTGTGTGGAAAAAGTCGGACAAGCCACTTACATCACAAAGTTGGACTTTTTTCAAGGACCTTTGTCGGAGAGAGCAAAGGAGGTTTCTGCTTTTGTAACTCCTTTATCAATTTAAAGTGATGCCCTTTGAAATGAAAAACGTACCAGCCACTTTTCAAAGGCTTATGAATACAGTTGTTCCAGGATTGACTAATTGTGCTGTCTACATAGATGATTTAGTGATCTTCAGCCATTCATGGAAAGATCACATGGAGGATTTGACAGAGCTCTTTGAGAGACTATGGAAGTCAAAGTTGGTTAAAAACCTGGCAAAAACAATTTTCAAAGGCAGAAGTGACTTTCTTAGGGCACATCGGATATGGATGGATATGAAAACGAAGGCCACCAAGGAATTTCCCAGATCATCCTCGAAGAAGGAAGTGCTATAATTTTTAGGATTGTGCGGATTCTACAGGGGAAATTATTACCAAACTTTAGTAGCATTGTGGCATTGTTTATGGACTTTATAAAAAAGACCACAACATTTTGGTGGACAGAACAATGCTAGGATGCACTTGAGCACTTAAAAGCAGTGTTAACCACCACACCAAATTTTTGAAATCCTTCAAAGTCGCCATTGATGCAAGTGATGTATGTATTGGAGTTGTTACAGGAGGATGGTTGTGGAATTGAAAGACCAATTGATTATTTTCCAAAAACACTCAATATCCACTTGAAAAAAATTGAGAAAGAGTTTGATAATGGCTTTAAACATTTTAATGTTTACATTGCAAATAATATACAGAGATGATTGTGTCTCCCAATCACAATCCTTTGGCATTTCTGGACAGATTTAAGGACAAGAATACCAGATTATTTCATTGGAGTCTCATGTTACAAGCATTTCATTTACAGATTGTACATCTTGTGGGTCATGAAAACATTATCATTTTATTACATGGTTAAAAGAAAAATGCTTACATAAGATTGAAAAGGTAAAATGTGTAACTCTAGATTAATGAGCTATGGATTTAGTAATACAATGGAGTTGAAGTTTTAAAAGAAGAAAAAGAAATGAAGCCATCATTTCATAATGATGGTTCATTTTCTTTCTCTCAAAATGCAAAGTTGTGTACAGTACTTGTAGTTTGGGAAGCAAGATGTTATAATTTGGTATTTTCAAAGTGCTGAGGAGAAAGTATTGCATGACCCCTTTAAAAGTGGTGCATTTCTGTGCTTAGAGATTTAAAATGAATGCCTGTGAGCAGCAGCGTGAAAGTTTGCAAGCACACAGAGAATCCAAATTGAAATAGTTACATCAAAAGGCTCTACAGTTAGCAGGCCAAGCAGCAGTTTTTAACAAGACAACAAGTCTTTTGAATTTAGTCAATCAATTTGAACCAAGTACTTAGATACCAAAAACTTAAATTTAAATCTGATGGTTTTGATAACATGGGACCAATCCTATTGTAAGAAATATTGATACGTCATCATACGTATAAAAGAAGGGGGCAGTTGAACAAATACCCCAAAACAAGCTGCCATTTACCAGAGCTAACAGCCCTCAGCTCGAGAGAGAATCGCTGGCTGTCACAGCATCCTCAATGTATTCAAGAAAACATTATCTGAATAAGAATGATTGAGGAGACATTCCAGACAGGAGAATCGACAGAGAAGGCATTCCTAATAGAAGAATCAATGGAGAAGGCTTAGAACATTCCAGAAGACAGATAACTTGACTGCAATTTTGAGAGACTAAATTCTATTTTTTTTGTTATATGAGTGGGACTTTGGAACAACATACCATTAGAATCATGCTTTATTTGGGAATAGTTAGTAGTTAGAACAGATTTATTTAGTTTATTAATAATTTAGTTAATTTGTTCATTGTTAGATAAATAAATTGTTACTTGTTGATTTTAAAGTGAGTGTCTGGGATTTATTTTATTTAAGCACTAGAAGTTGCTGAAAAGCAGGTTACATCACATTTCACACTTTATTTTACAGATTATAGAGTGAGGTGCTCCTATTTGAGTGTTTCGGTTTTAGTTCTCAGTACGGCAGAGGAATGGACCCTTCAGTCTAAAATGTTGTGTTAAACTTGACACCAAATTAAACTAATCCCTTCTGCCTGCCCTTGGTCCATATCCCTTAGTTCCTTGCATATTCATGTGCTCATCTAAAAGTCCTTTAAATGCCCATATTGTATCTCCCTTACAACCATCCCTGGCAGCATGTTCCAGACTCCTCCCACTCTCTGTATAAAAACTTGCCCCTCATATCTCCTTTGAACACTCCCCATGCCTCTCCCCTCCCCCACCCCCCCCCACCCTCCACCTTAAATGCATGCCCTCTATTTTTAGACATTTTAGTTTTTCTAGCCTCTCCTTAGAGCTCATACCCTCTAATCCAGGCAGCATCCTGGTAAACCTCCTCCAAACCCTCTCCAAAGCCTCCACATATTTCCTGTAATGTGGCGACCAGAATGAAACACAGTACTCTAAGTGTAGCCTAACCAAAGTCTTATAAAGCTGCAACATGACATCCTGACTCTTGCACTCAATTCCTCAACCAATAAAGGCAAACATGCCATATGCCTTCTTTAGTCAAGAATGTGGTGCTGGAAAAACACAGCAGGTTAGGCAACATGCAAGGAGCAGGAGAATTGATGTTTCGGGAATAAGCGCTTCATCAGGAAAGTTGCTGATAAGCCCTTCCTGATGAGGGGCTTATGCCTGAAACGTCGATTCTCCTTGGATGCTGCCTGACCTGCTGTGTTTTTCCAGCATCACACTGTCAACTCTGATGTCCAGCATCTGCAGTCCTCACTTCCTCCTAATTGATTTTAACCATACTGCGAAGTGTTTTTCAAGGATGCTTACCCTGAAGAAGTTCTCCTCTCTCTACAAGGATCTCAGTGAGTCTTTCTCTCACTGCATCCCCCCAGGTCATCTCGTCTGCCCTGAAGCTCTTCCACATGCTGAAGCAGACTCGCTACCACAGCCACATCTCCTTTATCAGTGCCAAAAGATTCCTGATGAAGGGCTTATGCCCAAAACATTGATTCTCCTGCTCCTTGGATACTGCCTGACCAGTTGTGCTTTTCCAACAAAACACTCTTGCCTCTGATCTCCAGCATTTTCAGTCCTCACTTTCTCCTAAATGCCTTCTTTACCACCCTGTCTGCTTGAGGCCACATTCACATTGCTATGGACTTCAATGATAAGATCCTTCTGTACATCAATGCTGTTCAGGGTCCTGCCATTAACTGTATATTTTTCCTTAACATTTGATCTCCCAAAGTGCAGCATCTTCACATATACTCAGACTAAACTCCATCTTCCATTTCTCTGTCCATATCTGCAACTGATCCATATCGCCCTGTACTCCTTGACAACTTTCTGCACTATCCACAATTCCACTGACCTTTGTATCATCTGCAAACTTACTAACACTTCCATCTACATTTTCAAAATTTCACAAACAGCAGAGGTCCCGGTACAGATCCCTCCAGAACACCACCAGTCACGGACCTCCAGCTTGAAAAATACCCTTCTACTACTATCTTTTGCCTTCTATGGGCAAGCTAATTTTGAATCCATGTAACCAAGTCTCCCTGGCTCTAATGCATCCTAATCTTCTGGATGAGCTGAAAATGTGTGGCTGGAAAAGCGCAGCAGGTCAGGCAGCATCCAGGGAACAGGAGAATCGACGTTTCGGGCATAAGCCCTTCTTCAGGAATGAGGAAAGTGTGTCCAGCAGGCTAAGATAAAAGGTAGGGAGGAGGGACTTGG
>NC_057711.1:92878314-92883657 GCF_004010195.1 Chiloscyllium plagiosum
TGGAGGTTGGTTTGGTGGGGGGTGTGGATCTGACGAGGGAGTCACGGAGGGAGTGGTCTTTACGGAATGCTGATAGGGGAGGGGAGGGAAATATATCCTTCGTGGTGGGGTCCGTTTGGAGGTGGCGGAAATGACGGCGGATGATGCGCTGTACATGGAGATTGTGGGGTGGTAGGTGAGGACCAGTGGGGTTCTGTCCTGGTGGCGGTTGGAGGGGCGGGGCCCTCTGGATGACCCTACCATGAGGGGCCTTGTCAAAAGCCTTTCTAAATTCCATGTAGACAAATCCACTGTTCTATCCTCATTGATCACCTTGGTGATCTTCTTGAAAAACTCAATCAAGTTAGTAAGACATGACCTGCCTGCACAAACCATGCTTTTCTAAATGTGCGTAAATCCTATCTCTAAGATTTCTCTCTAATAGCTTCCCAATTCCCTGTCTTTAGTTTCCTGGATTATCCCTAATTCCCTTCTTGAACAGAGGAACAACCCTAGCTATTCGCTATTCCTCCGGGTCGTCTCCAGTGAGGATACAAAGATCTGAGTCAAAGGCCCAACAATTTCCTCTCTTGCTTCTTTCAATAACCTGGGGTAGATCCCTATGAGCCCTGTGGACTTATCCACATTAATGCTCTTCAAGAAACCCAACACCACTTCTTTCTTGATCTCAAAATGCCCTAGCTAATTAACATGCCTCACAAATCTCACAATCCTTCTCCTGGGCCATAACGCTCCTGAATTTTCAGAAAAGGCTGGATATCTGAGACCTTTTTCCCCTGAAGCATAGAAGACTGAGTTATGAGTCTTTACAGAGGGTTATAAAATCAAGAGGGGCCGAGATAAAGTGAATGGCAAAGATCTTTTCCCCAGGGTAGAGAAGCTTAGGTTTAAGGTGAGAGGGAAAAAAATTAAAAGGGACCTGAGGGACAATGTATTCACACAGAGGATGGTGCATATATGGAGCTTCCAGAAGAAGTGGTAGAAGCAGGTAGTTACAATACTTAAAGGACATATGACTCCTAAGGGTAAAAGTTATGTTACTGTGGGATGTGCTATGTACTTGCACAAAGAGCAACACTCCTCACAAGTAAGTACTTTATGTAGCAGGTTCTTATCTTCAGTAATCACACAGGATTTGTCTGCAGACTCATACCTGTGATGTAGTGTATCTATGCTATTTTTGCTAGCTATTTCTTAATCTCTTCACTGTCTTTAGTCTAAAGGGTTAAGGTGTCTAGTAAGATTTTCCAAAATACTGCTGAAATGTTGGTCCTTGTCCATTGTGATACTCCACAATCTTTTCTGAATTTTGCTTACATGCAATTTTCCTTTTCCACCACATTAGTCTTCCATAATCCTGTCACATTCAAATGATTCAAAGTATATGATTGGAGGTGAGAAATAGGTGACTTTTTGCTATATATTACAGACTAGTTGAAATTGTAGGTGTTGAGCAACTGAGCAGTGTAGTGCTAGATAAGGAAGTAGAGCTGAAAAAGCTGGCAGATAGAGAAGCCGACAAGCCCACCTTGGGATGCATTCCAATTGCTAAGAGGTGAGGGAACAAATTGCGGAACAATTGACAGAAATTTTCAAGGCATATCTGAACACAAGATTAGTCCCAAGGACTGAGGATTGAAAATACGACAGCATATTTTAAGAAAGGGACAAAGGATAATCCACAAAGCTACACGTCTGTCAGTGTGACATCAATAGTGGGAAAACTAATGAAGAGCATAATATGGAAGAAGGCAAAGATAAAAACATTTAAAGAAAAATAAGTTAATACAATAGTTAACATGGCTTTGTCAAGGGCAGGTCAGGTCTGACAAATTTGATTGAGTTTTTTGACAAGGTGACAAAGGTAGTGGACGAAGATAACACTGTGGACTTTCAGAAAGCATTTGCTCGGTGTTACATGACAGATTGTTGAGTAAATTCGAAATGTTTGGGATTGATGGTCTTTGGCAACATAGATTAGAAGTTGGCTAAAAGTTAGGAAATAGAAGTTATATATAAATATACACTAATTAGTTTGGAAACAAGTTGAAAGTTGTACTCCCAGGGATAAATTTTGGGACCTTTGCATTTTCTGATTTCTATAAACAATTTCAAGGATGGGTGTTGCAGTTAATACTAAACTCAGGAAAACAGTGAATTGTGAGGATGACAGTGAGCAACTTCGGAGGAACATTGACAAGATGACAAAGTTCTTGAAGAGAAATGTGAAGTAATGTATTTTGATAGATGAAACACAGTGAGATAATACAGCTGCAATGGTACAAACTTGAGGGGAGTAAAAGAGCAGAGAGACCTCGAGGTTCACATGCATACTTCTCTGAACGTGCTCAGGCAAGTTGAAACATTGTTAAGGTGGCTTCTTGGTTTATAAATAGAGGCATTCTGTAGAAAAAAAAGTAATGCGACAGTTCTACAAATCATGAGTCAGAGCACACTTGGATTATTGTGATCATTTCTGGACATCTTACTTAAAGAAGGATGTTAAAGCCATGGAGAGAGTGCAATAGAGATTTACTAGAATGATATCAGGAATGAGGCATACAAGAAAAGGTTAGAGAAATTTGGCATATTCTTCTTAGAGCAGAGAAGATTAAGTGGTGACCTTATGAGGTGTTCACAATTATGAACTATTTTGACAGTGTAAAGAAGGATATTCTGTTTCCACTAGTTGGTATGTTAGTAACTAGGGATCGCAATTTCAATATTGTCAGCAAGAGAACTTGATGTCAGATCGGGAGAAACTTTCTCCCAGAAGGTTTCAGAATTTCCGAGGTTTCAGAATTTGGAATGTCCTGCTGAGGAAAATGGTGGAGGCAGATTCCATAGGAGGTTTCACAAGAGGACTGGATATATATTGGTGAAAGTGATGAATTTAGAGTGGCTTTGGTAGACTGCTCGGCACCTCTCTCCTAAAACCTCTCTTCAAAAAAATCAGAATAAGATAATCGTTTAAAGCTATAATATTGTCACACTTACCAATTAAAAAACTGAACCATCAATATACAAAGATGGCTTAAGTTTAGAAACCTTTAGTCTTACGCTATGAGTACACAAAAGATATACATTACATTGATTCTAAGCATGCAAATGTTCACGACTACAGTTTATTTCAGTCCATTTATTCCTGCCATTGAAGGCTTTCTTCATCAAAGTCATGGCAAAGCGTTGGCTATTACATTCTGTCATCCTGCCACCCGTATAATTTTTAAATTTA
Organism: Chiloscyllium plagiosum; assembly: GCF_004010195.1. Classification (NCBI taxonomy): domain Eukaryota; kingdom Metazoa; phylum Chordata; class Chondrichthyes; order Orectolobiformes; family Hemiscylliidae; genus Chiloscyllium; species Chiloscyllium plagiosum. Next base: position 92,881,550 of record NC_057711.1, read on the forward strand.
ATAGTGGCAATAATAAGCTACATCTAAACAGTCTGGAATTTTTGTCCTTAAATTTCTTCAAAAACTGTTATGATCAGTGTATACAATTGTCTCAGGCACATTACTGTCAAGGTAAATGTCGAAATGTTGCAACACCAACTACAAACTCAAGATTTCCTTCTTCTTGCAAGATTACAGCCTCATTCCTGATGAAGGGCTTATGCCCGAAACATCGATTCTCCTGCTCCTCGGATGCTGCCTGGCCTGCTGCGCTTCCCAGCACCACACTCTCAACCCTTGCAAGAGTACAACACTGACACCCACATCACTCACCTTGAATGGCTTTATATTCGGAACCACATCGTGGGCTGAAGGGCCCATTCCCATGCTGTACAGTTCTATGTTCAATTAGGTGTGGCTAACATTGGGGCAATGGTTAATGCAGCTTTCAGGCTGTCAAGTGCCTTATGACAGTCCACTGCAATTTTCTACACTTCTTTAATAAGTCAGTCAAGGAGCAACCACACTGCTAAAATTCAGTAGAAAACTTCTGATAAAATCACTCCAATCCCAGGAATTATAGTACCTCCTTGTCGGTAGTATGGGAAACTCACTAATAATCTTTGTTTTCACATCCTGTGGGAAAGTTGCTTGTCCTATATTCTCAATACAGTCTTCCAAATGTGGAATACAATATAAATCAGATTTTGTAACTACACTGACTTTGAAAAGGTCCATACATAATCATTGGGTACAATCTAATTTTGGCACCATTATTTGGGCGAGCTCCATTCGCTGCAACTAACTTCAGTTATGTCATCTTTGAGCATGCATTCAATCTCTTGTTGAACCTGTGCCAACTTTAGAGGGTGAAGTCTACAAGGATGTTGTTTAATTGGAATTTTATTTTCTATATCTACACTATGCATAATTATATTACGACTTCTCAAGTTATTCTGAGATATCTCCCCATGTGATTATAATAACTCTTTCAAGTCATTTCGATTTTTCCTCTGGAAGGTAACTCAGTAATTTATCCCAATTTTTGTGAACTACCCTATTGTCCAATTTAACTTGGGAAATGTCCAATTCTGAATCCTCTGAACTTGGTTCTTCACTCTGTATTGTAACCAGTAACACTTTTTTTTGCTTTCCTTTCCAATCAAAATATCTTTGAGCACATTCACATGACACACTCTATGAGATTTCTTTCTATCTGGCATTCTTATCAAATATTTCACCTCACTCAATTTCCTTCAGATTTGATAAAGCCCATTAAATCTTACTTTTAAAGGTTTACCTACCACTGGAATGAACACTTTATCTTTGTTAGCAAAATTGTGAATTTTTAACTTGGTCTGTTTCATCATGTACTGTGTTACTTATAAATGCTTTCTAGTCAACTCACCCACTCTATTTCATCTTTTCCTAAAATTTGACACACAGTCCAACTGCATGGTTTCTAATAAAAGCAAATTATGACAAAGGGTCAGTTAGACTCGAAATGTCAGCTCTTTTCTCTCCTTACAGATGCTGCCAGTCCTGCTGAGATTTTCCAGCATTTTCTCTTTTGGTTGCATGGTTTCTGACCTCTGACACATTAAATTCTCCTTAATTAATTTCAGGGGTCCTCTCATCTCACACCTAAAAGTGAATTTAAACAGACTTAATTTGCTAGATTCATTTGGTGCATCCCTAATTGCAAAAAAGTACAAATGAGCCAATCCTCTGGATAGTCTTGACTATAAACCCGCTACATGATCTTTAAAGTTTAATGCCACCGATCTAATGCTCTCTTTGACTCTGGGTGGTAAGCGGTGGATTTGAATCATTTTATTCCTAAGCTATCTCAAATTTTTTGAATAGTTTTAGACATAAAACATAGAACAGTACAGCACAGAACAGGCCTTTCAGCCCACGATGTTGTGCCGACCATTGATCCTCATGTATGCACCCTCAAATTTCTGTGACCATATGCATGTCCAGTAGTCTCTTAAATGTCCCCAATGACCTTGCTTCCACAACTGCTGCTGGCAACGCATTCCATGCTCTCACAACTCTCTGTGTAAAGAACCCACCTCAGACATCCCCTCTATACTTTCCTCCAACCAGCCTAAAACTATGACCCC
>NC_057711.1:92885405-92931672 GCF_004010195.1 Chiloscyllium plagiosum
TGCTATCCCTGATCGGCCCTACTCTTTCTTTGACCATCCTCTTATTCCTCACATAAGTGTAAAATGCCTTTGTGTTCTCCCTAATCCATTCTGCCAAGCCTTTCTCGTGCCCCCTCCTGGCTCTCCTCAGACCATTTTTGAGCTCCTTCCTCGCCTGCCTGTAATCCTCTAGAGCTGAGCTTGACCCTAGCTTTCTCCACCTTATGTAAGCTACCTTCTTCCTTTTGATGTAAAATTTGACTCTTGATCTGATTATATCTCTGTGGGTTGTCTATATCCTGTATAAATTTTGAGTAACTCTTCTACAATTCTTATGGCCATGATACTACGTAATGGAATACCCTCTGGAAATCTAATAGACATGTCCATCGTGGTCAACAAATACTTTTATTTTTAGGTAGGGCTCCTTTGCAATAATTATGACCCTTGTAAATATTTCCTCAAATATGGGAATAGGTATTAAGAGAGAGGCCCTTTCTGATACAGGTATTCAGCATGTAAAATGGATTACAAAGAATGGTACAGCACAGAAATAGATCCTTTGGCCCATCAAGGGTGTGGTCAGCACATGGTGCCTTTCTAAACTAAAAAGAGAGCAAACATGCAGCCCTAGAGTGGTGCTGGAAAAGCACAGCAGGTCAGGCAGCATCCAAGGAGCAGGAAAATTGACGTTTCCAGCAAAAGCCCTTCATCAGGAATGAATGAAGGCAGGGAGCCTCCAGGTTGGAGAGATAAATGGAAGGGGTATGGGGCTGGGGAGAAGGTAGCCAATTGTACAATAGGTGGATGGAGGTGGCGATGAAGGTGATAGGTCAGAGAGGAGGGTGGAGTGGATAAGTGGGAAGGAAGATTGGCAAGTAGGACAGGTCATGAGGATGGTGCTGAGCTGGCAGGTTGGAACTGGGGTAAGGTGAGGGGGTGAATGAGGAAACTGGTGAAGTCCACATTGATGCCCTGGGGTTGAAGTGTTCCGAGGCGGAAGATGAGGCATTCTTCTTCCAAGTGTCGGGTGGTGAGGGAGTGGCGGTGGAGGAGGCCCAGGACCTGCATGTCCTCGGCAGAGTGGGAGGGGGAGTTGAAATGTTGGGCCACGGGGAGTGGAGGTTGATTGGTGTGGGTTCCCAGGAGATGTTCCCTAAAGCAGTCTGCGAGAAGGCGTCCTGTCTCCCCAATGCATCGGGAGAAACGAGTCCAATAAATGACATTGATGAATGTACAGGTGAAACTTTGATAGATGTGGAAGGCTCCTTTGGGGCCTTGGATGGAGGTGAAGGGGGAGTTGTGGGCACAGGTTTTGCAATTCCTGTGGTGGCAGGGGAAGGTGCCAGGAGGGGAGAGTGGATTGTTGGAGGGGCATGGACCTGACCAGGTAGTCACGGAGGGAATGGTCTTTGCGGAAAGCCAAAAGGGGTGGGGAGGGAAATATATCACTGGTGGTGGGGTCTGTTTGGAGGTGGCGGAAATGTCAGTGGATGATGCGGTTTATGCGAAGCTTGGTGGGGTGGAAGGTGAGGACCAAGGGGTTCTGTCCTTGTTATGCTTGGAGGGGTGGGGTTTGAGGGGCAGAGATGCAGAAAATGGATGAGATGTGTTGGACGGCATCTTCAACCACATGGGAAGGGAAATTGCGGTCTTTAAAGAAGAAGGCCATCTGGTGTGTTCTGTGGTGGAACTGGTCCTCTTGGGAGCAGATACAGGTGGAGGCCGAGGAATTGTGAATACGGGATAGCATTTTTGCAGGAGGTAAGGTGGGAAAAGGTTTAATCCAGGTAGCTGTGGGAGTTGGTGGGCTTGTAAAAAATGTCAGTGTCAAGTTGGTTGCCATTGATGAAGATGGAGAGGTCCAGGAAGGAGAGGTAGGTGTCAGAGATGGTCCAGGTGAATTTAAGGCCGGGATGGAATGTAGCACCGATGCCGTCATCAATGTAGCAGAGGAAGAGGTGGGGAGTGGTGCCGGTTTAACTATGGAAGATGGACTGTTCTACATAGCTGATAAAGAGACAGGCATGGCTGGGGCCCATGCGGTTGCCCATGGATACCCCTTTCATCTGGAGGAAGTGGGAGGTTTCAAAGGAAAAATTGTTAAGGGTGTGGACCAGTTCAGCCAAACGAATGAGTGTGTCGGTGGAAGGGTACTGTTGGGGACATTGGGAGAAGAAGAAACGGAGGGCTTGGAGGCCCTGGCCATGGCAGATGGAGGTGTAGAGGGATTGGATGTCTATGATGAAAATATAGCGTTGGGAGCCAGGGAACCAGAAGTCTTGGAGGTGGAGGGCATGGGTGGTGTCTTGAACGTATGTGGGTTGTTCCTGGACTGTGGGGGATAGGACAGTATCGAGGTAGATGAAGATGAGTTTGGTGGGGCAGGAGCAGGCTGAGACAATGGGTTGGCCAGGTTGGTCAGGCTTGTGGATCTTGGGAAGGAGGTAGAATTGGGCAGTGCGGGGTTCCCGGATAATGAGGTTGGAAGCTGTAGGTGGGGGATCTCCTGAGGTTGTGTATGGTCTGGGAGATGATGGTTTGGTGATGGGGGGTGGGGTCATGGTCGAGGGGGCAGTAGGAGGAGGTGTCTTCAAGTTGGCATCTGGCTTCAGCGGTGTAGAGGTCAGTGCGCCAATTTACCTCTGCACCCCCTTTATCCCGTTGGTTTGATGGTGAGGTTGGGATTGGAGCAGAGGGAGTGTAGGGGTGCACAGTGTGAAGATGAGAGGTTGGATTGGGGGAGGGGGTAGAGATGGTTAATGTCTTGGTGGCAGTTGGAAATGAAGAGATCGAGGGCAGGTAATAGGCCAGCATGAGGTGTCCAGGTGGTTGCAATGTGATGGAGGTGTGTGAAGGGATCTTTGGAAGGTGGGCGGGAATCTTGATTAAAAAAGTAAGCTCGGAGGCAGAGGCGGCAGAAGAAGTGTTCAACGTCACAACGTGTATTAAATTCATTGATGCGTGGACAGACGGGAATAAAGGTAAGGCCTTTGCTGAGGACTGATCATATGTCCTCAGTGAGGGGGAGGTCTGGGGAGATGTGAAAACTCGACAGGGCTGGGAGCTAGGACCTGGTGTAGGTGTGGAGCTGGGAATGGGGGCAGAACCTGTAACTGGAGTGGGCGTGGTGGGGGAATGGGAATGGAGTTATGAGCAAGGATGATGTTCCCCTCAGGGTTCTAGGGGGCAGGGATGGTGACAGTGGAATCTGTTGGGGGCGGGGTGTCAGCAGTATGCAGGTGAATGGCATTGGGGGGCGGAAGTGATGGCGAACACAGCAGGGGGTGGGCGGAAGTCGCTGAACACGTGATGTCAGCAGTGACATGAGAGGCGAAGTGATGTCACGTGTGGTGCATGTGAAATCATGAGAGGCAGAAGCGGCTGTGGAGGCGGCCATAATGGGGATGGAAGTGACATCATCGATTACCCTGGAAATGGTAGCTGTACCAGCCACATGGCTAATGGTGGCCCAGTTGTTCCGGAGGCCGGGGAACCTTCTGGAATGTTTGAGGAGTGCTGGTTATGGAGGTGGGTATATAAAAGTTTGTTGTACTTACAGTTTTTAATGTTTGAGATGGTGTTGAAATACTGTTTGTTGAAAACATGAATTTTTCTTAGGATATAGTACAGAAGGGGTCCTTTGCAATTCTGAAAGAGTGTGGCTCTCAGTTGAGGCATAGCTGACTGTAGAGAGGTTAGGTGCCGGCGTATTGCTGCAATCGTGAAACGGACAATCCTGAAGGAAAACCGTTGCTGGTGGTTTTGAATCTGTAGTCTACACTGGTTGTCCTGTTTGGATCCAAACAATGCTGGTTTGAATGTAGTCCAGAGTCCATATGGGATCAGTTGGTTTCGGAGGCAAGCACTGAGGAAGTAGATGTGGCTGTTGTAGCAAGTCTGTTTCAGGACATGGTTGAAGAGCTTCAGGGCAGAGGAGATGACCTGGGGGTTGCACTGGGAGAGAGAGACTCACTGAGATTCTTGTGGAGAGAGGAGGAGAACTTCTTCAAGGTAGACATCCTTGCAAGAGGATTCGCAGTAAGGTTAAAATCAACTAGGCAAAAGTGAGAACTGCTCATGCTAGATTAGAGTGGTGTTGGAAAAGCACAGCAGGTCAGGCAGCATCCAAGAAGCAGGAAAATCAACGTTTCCAGCAAAAGCCACCAATCAACCCCACCACCCCGAGGCCCAACATTTCAACTCCCCCTCCAACTCTGCCGAGACGTGCAGGTCCTGGGCCTCCTCCACCGCCATTCCCTCACCACCCGACGCTTCGAGGAAGAACGCCTCATCTTCCGCCTCGGAATACTTCAACCCCAGGACTTCATCAGTTTCCTCATTTCCCCTCTCCCCAACTTACCCCAGTTCCAACCTACCAGCTCAGCACCATCCTCATGACCTGTCCTACCTGCCAATCTTCCTTCCCACCTATCCACTCCACCCTCCTCTCTAACCTTTATTCCCACCTCCATTCATCTCTTGGCTACCTTCTCCCCAGCCCCACCCCCCTTCCATTTATCTCTCCATCCTTGAGGCTCCTGCCTTCACTCCTGATGAAGGGCTTTTGCTGGAAACGTTGATTTTCCTGCTCCTTGGATGCTGCCTGACCTGCTGTGCTTTTCCAGCATCACTCTAATCTAGCATGAGCAGTTCTCACTTTTGCCTAGTTGATTTTAACCTTACTGCAAATCCTCTTGCAAGGACCTGCTGTGCTTTTCCAGCACCACTCTAATCTACAACTTAGGGCTGCATTGCTTACTCTCTTAGCACCAACCTACATGCTCACAGCATCCTTGCCTTGCCACTTAATGTAGCCATGCAACTGAACAGCTTGTCTGGCTCAGCAATTGTCAGTCTAGGGTTGAATATTTTGCTGTACAGCAGTGAACTACATAACCTGTTCAATGTGCCAGCAGCTTACATGGAAAACACATCACATGTGCAGCATGTAGGCAGCTAAATATCCATATCTTCAGGATGAAATTCTCACTGAAGCTCCATAGAGGCAACTATTGATTGGGGTTCCAACACAGTAAGTCAAAAACAGCTTCCCATATATGTCCAGGGGACTGGCCATGTCAGGCATTAGGTCAGAGGAGTTTTCATCAGTGGCCTATGCCTCAGCAGTCCAGGGTATTTTTCATGCTTTGGACACTTTGACCACTTTCTATGCAATCTCATTATGCTCAGATACTACACTTCGTGAGGCAAACAACACAATTTTATCCTCAAAATAAAGATACAAAAGCAGCCAAATGGCTGATTATTATCTGAAACATTGCTCTTTTGTGATAAAACCTTCAAATCATACATTAATTAGATTAGATTAGAGTGGAAACAGGCCCTTCGGCCCAACAAGTCCACACCGACCCGCCGAAGCGCAACCCTACCCCTACATTTACCCCTTACCTAACACTATGGGCAATTTAGTATGGCCAATTCACCTGACCTGCACATCTTTGCACTGTGGGAGGAAACCGGAGCACCCGGAGGAAACCCACACAGACACAGGGAGAGCGTGCAAACTCCACACAGTCAGTCGCCTGAGGCGGGAATTGAACCCGGGTCTCTGGTGCTGTGAGGCAGCAGTGCTAACTGCTGGGCCACCGTGCCACCCATTAGTAATTACTCTACTAATTGTGATGTTAAATCTTTATCTCAATCCTTATGTAATTTACTGTTGGCTACCAGACTAGGATCAGGTACTTCCCATACACTTAAATTGGCCAGGCTGTGTGGTCAGCTCTGATGAACTTTGTGAATGCTGGTCTCGTGTATGATTGAGTTCTCAATGAGGCAATGTCTGCCAGGTGTCCCTTCTTATCTTTCCCTGCTGCATTTTCCCAGAATGTTCTCTGGTTCTCAGCCAGTCAATAGTTCATGTTAATTTCATGACCATCAATGAAATCCACAATGTCAAATAAAAGACGCTGGGGCTACATTTGGCATCTATCTATTTCATCTTCATTTATAGAGTCATGGAGTTATGGAATACGGAAACTGCCCCTTCAGTCTAACCAGTCTATGCCGACTATAATCACAAACTAAAGTAGTCCCACCTACCTTAGTCATATCACTCCAAACATTTGTTATTCATGTACCTACCTAAACATCTTTTACATGTTGTAACTGTACCTGCACACATCACTTCCTCTGGACTTTCATTCCACACATACTCTCTATGTAAAAGTATTGGCTTTCATATCTTTTTAAAATCTTTCTCCTCTCACCTTAAACATATGCCCCCTAGTTTTGAAATTCCCCACCCGAGGAAAAAAACACCTGCCATTCACCTTATCTTTGCCCCTCATTATTTTATAAACCTCTACAAGGTCACCTCTCAACCTCTTCTCCTCCAGTGAAAAATATCCCAGCCTATCCAACTTCTCCTTATAATTCAAACCCTCCATTCTGGCAACATCCTGGTAAATCTCTTCTGAACCCTCTCCAGCTTAGTAATATCTTTCCTACAACAGGGCGACCAGAACTGAACACCAGAAGAGGCCTCTTGTGAAAAAGCTATTTGCTTTATTATTAAAACTAAACCTGCAGCATTGTGCATTTCTGTTTCAGTTCTGAGTTTTGTAGAAGTTATATCGGACTCAGAATGTCAACTGTTTGTCTCTCCACAGATGCTGCTAGACCTGCTGAGTTTCTCCAGAACTTTCTGTTTCAGATTTTCATTAGATACCTTCTTTTTACCTTTTAGTTTTAAATACTTTATTTGTCCATTATGAGGAGAGCAGGATCACTGCCCCATCCTCCTCACCCAATTAACATTACAGCCATTGGAACAGGAATACTAACCCTGATACAACAGCAGGCACCAGTATTTCCAGGCCACCTGACTTCCATTTCCACTTAGGAAATTCAGCCTGAAGTGTGTTCTGTTGCACTTCCATAGTTTCACAACTGCTTGGCATGGTTTAGATTAGATTAAATTCCCTACAGTGTGGAAACAGGACTTTCGGCAAAACAAGACCACACCAACTAAGGGAAGAGTACTAAACTGAGCCAAGGCCAATTATATTAAAATTCAGCAGGAGCTGGGAAATGTGGATTGGGAGCAGCTATTTGAAAGAAGTCCACATTTGATATGTGGGAAGCTTTCAAGGATAGATTGAAGGTAGTGCAGGATAGGCACGTTCCTTTGAAAACAAGGGATAGAAAAGGCAAGATTCGTGAACTGTGGATGACAGGAAAAATTGTGCAACTAACCAAGAGGAAAAAGGAAGTGTACAAAAGGTCCAGGCAGCTCAGAACAGAACGGGCCTTGGAAAAACATTGGGAAAGTAGGACCAATCTTAAACGAGGAATTAAGCAGGCTAAAAAAAAGTCATGAAATAACTTTAGCGAGCAGAATTAAGGAGACTCCCAAGGCTTTTATTCATAATATAAGAAGCAAGACAGTAACTCGAGAAAGGGTTGGTCCACAAAAGAATAAGGAAGGAAGGTTGTGTGTCGAACTTGAGAAAATGGGTGAGATTCTCAATGATTACTTTGCATCAGTGCCCACTGAGGAGAGGGACATGTTGAGATGAGAGATAGAAGTCTGTTTACTCTGGATCACGTTGACATAATGAGGGAAGATGTGTTGGGTAGTCTAAAGGATATTATAGTGAACAAGTCCCCAGGACCGGATTGGATCTATCCCAGGTTGTTGAGGGAGGTGAGAGGGGAAATAGCTGGGGCCATGACGGATATCTTTGTAGCATCCTTAAACACAAGTGAAGTGCCGGAGGACTGGAGGGTTGCTCATGTTGTCCCCCTGTACAAGAAGGGTAGTAGGAATATTCCAGGTAACTACTGACCAGCGAGCCTGACATCAGTAATGGGAAAATTGCTGGAGAAGGTACTGAGGGATAAAATATATTTATATTTGGAAAAGAATGGGCTTATCAGTAATAGGCAACATGATTTTGTGGTGGGGAGATCATGCCTTACCAGCTCATAGTTCTTTGAGGAAGTGACCAAGTTGATAGATGAAGGAAGGGCTGTTGATATCATATACATGGACTTTAGTAAGGAATTTGATAAGGGATCCCCATGGTAACCTAATGGAGAAAGTGAAGTCACATGGTGTGCAGGGTGTTCTAGCTCGGTGGATAAAGAACTTTGTTGAACAACAGGAGACAAAGAGTAGTAGTTGAAGGGAGTTTCTCGAAATGGAGAAAGGTGACCGGTGGTGGTCCACAGGGATCAGTACTGGGGCCACTGTTGTTTGTGTTATACATAAGTGATCTGGAAGAGGGCATTGTTGGTCTGATCAGTAAGTTTGCAGATGACATAAAGATTGGTGGAGTAGCAGAAGGCATGGGGGACTGTCAAAGAATACAGGAGAATATAGATAGACTGGAGAGTTGGGCAGAGAAGTGGCAGATAGAGTTCAATCCAGGCAAGTGTGAAGGATGCATTTTGAAAGGTTTAATTCTAGAGCGAACTATACTATAAATGAAAGAGCCTTGGGAGAAGTTGATGAGCAGAGAGATCTGGGAGTTCAGGTCCATTGTACCCTGAATGTGGTTGCACAGGTGGAAAGAGTGGTCAAGAAGGCATATGGTATGCTTGCCTTCATCGGACGGAGTATTGAGTATAAGAGCTGGCAGGTCATGTTAAAATTGTACAAGACTTTGGTTTGGCTGCATTTAGAATACTGTGCGCAGTTCTGGTTGCCACATTAGCAAAAGGATGTGGACACTTTGGAGACGGTGCAGAGAAGTTTTATGAGGATGTTGCCTGGTATGGAAGGTGCTAGCTATGAAGAGAGGTTGAGTAGGTTAGGATTGTTATCATTAGAAAAAAAGGAGATTGAGGGGGGACCTGATTGAGGTCTACAAAATCAGGAAGGGTTTAGACAGAATGGATAGAGATGAGTTTTTTCCCCAGAGTGAGGGATTCGATAACGAGAGGTCACGCATTCAAGGTGAGAGGAGAAAGTTTCAGGGAGATACATGCGCAAAGTACTTTACACAGAGGGTGGCAGATGCCTGGAAGGAGTTGCAAGCAGAGGTAGTAGAGGCAGGCATGGTAGATTTATTTAAGGTGCATCTGGACAGATGCCTGAATAGGTAGGGAGCAGAGGGATACAAATGCTTAGGAATTGGGCGATGGGTTTAGACAGTTGATTTGGATCAGCTCAGGCTTGGAGGGCCAAAGGGCCTGTAAATTTCCTTGGTTCTTGACCCTCCAAAGAGTAATCCAACCTGACCCTTTACCCTCTGACTAATGCACTTAACACTATGGGTAATTTAGCATGGCCAGTTCACCTGAACTGCACATGTTTGGACTGTGGGAAGAAACCGGAGCGAGCACACACACACACACACGGACAATGTGTAAATTCCAGTCACCCGAGGCTGGAATTGAGCCTGGGTCCTTGATGCTGTGAGGCAGCAGTGCTAACCACTGAACCGCCCTAATGTATCAACTGAATCTCCTTGTGTACAAAGTGCCAAAAAAGATGTTTTGATGAGTAGTATGTTAAGCAATGCATGATGAGCTAACAGAGATCAGTCTTTGCAGACCACTTCCTTGGAGCAGCAGCCAGGAGTAGCTGAAACGTGGGGACATAGTTGTCAGGGATTAATAAATAAGGAGAAAGTGAGGACTGCAGACGCTGGAGACCAGAGTTGAAAAGTGTGGTACTGGAAAAGCGCAGCAGGCCAGGCAGCATCCGAGGAGCAGAAGAATCGATGTTACGGGCATAAGCCCTTCTTCAGGAATGAGGCTGGTGTGCCAGGCGGGCTGAGATAAAAGGTTGGGGGTGGGGGTGCTGGGAATACATGGAAGGAGGTTAAGGTGAGGGTGACAGGCCAGAGACGGGGTGGGGGTGGAGAGGTCGGGAAGAAAATTGCAGGTCAAGAAGGCAGTGCTGAATCCGGAGGTTGGGACTGAGATAAGGTAGAGCGAGGGGAAATGAGGAAGCTAGAGAAATCTACATTCATCTCGTGTGGTTGGAGAGTTCCTAGGAGGAAGATGAGGTGCTCTTCCTCCAGGCGTCGTGTGGCCAGGGTCTGGGGATGGAGGAGGCCAAGGACCTGCGTGTCCTTGGTGGAGTGGGAAGGGGAGTTAAAGTGTTCAACCACGGGACGGTTGGGTTGGTTGGTGCGGGTGTCCCAGAGGTGTCCCCTGAAACATTCGACAAGTAGGTGGCCTGTTTCCCCAATGTAGAGGAGACCACATCGGGTGCAGCAGATACAGTAAACGATGTGTGTGGAGGTGCAGGTGAATTTGCGACGAATATGGAAGGATCCATTGGGGCCTTGGAGGGAGGTAAGGGGGGAGGTGTGGGCGCAAGTTTTGCACTTCTTGCAGTTGCAGGGAAGGTGCCGGGAGTGGAGGTTGGGTTGGTCGGCGGTGTGGACCTGACGAGGGAGTCGTGGGGGGAGTGGTCCCTCCAGAACGCTGATAGGGGTGGGGAGGGAAATATATCCCTGGTGGTGGGGTCTGTTTGATTAGATTTTTAGATTAGATTACTTACAGTGTGGAAACAGGCCCTTCGGCCCAACAAGTCACACCGACCCGCCGAAGCGCAACTCACCCATACCCCTACATTTACCCCTTACCTAACACTACGGGCAATTTAGCATGGCCAATTCACCTGACCTGCACATCTTTGGACTGTGGGAGGAAACCGGAGCACCCGGAGGAAACCCACGCAGACATGGGGAGAATGTGCAAACTCCACACAGTCAGTCGCCTGAGGTTTGGAGATGGCAGAAATGACTGAGGATGATACAATGTATCTGGAGGTTGGTGGGGTGGAAGGTTAGGACCAGTGTGGTTCTGTCCTGGTGGCGATTAGAGGGGCGGGGTTCAAAGGTGGAGGTGCAGGAAGCGGAGGAGATGCAGTGGACAGCATCGTCGACCACGTCGGGGGGGAAATTGCGGTCTTTAAAGAAAGAGGCAATTTGGGCTGTTCGGTAGTGGAATTGGTCCTCCTAGGAGCAGATACGGCGGAGGCGAAGGAATTGGGAATATGGGATGGTGTTTTTACAAGGGGCAGGGTGGGAGGAAGTGTAATCTAGGTAGCTGTGGGAGTCGGTCGGTTTGTAGTAAATGTCTGTGTTGAGTTGGTCGCCCGAGATAGAAATGGAGAGGTCTAGGAAGGGGAAGGAGGAGTCTGAGACAGCCCAGGTAAATTTGAGGTTGGGGTGGAAGGTGTTAGTAAAGTGGATGAACTGTTCAACCTCCTTGTGGGAGCACGAGGTAGCGCCAATACAATCATCGATGTAGCAGAGGAAAACGTTGGGGATGTCGCCAGTGCAGCTGCGGAAGATGGACTGTTCCACATATCCGACGAAGAGGCAGGCATAGCTGGGGCCCATGCGGGTGCCCATGGCTACTCCTTTGGTTTGGAAGAAGTGGGAGGATTGGAAGGAGAAAGTGTTAAGAGTGAGGACCAGTTCAGTCAGTCGAAGGAGGATGTCAGTGGAAGGGTACTGGTTGGGTCGGTGAGAGAGGAAGCAGAGGGCTTGGAGGCCTTCGTAATGGCGGATGGAAGTGTATTGGGACTGGATGTCCATCGTGAAGGCGTTGAGGGCTGGGGAAGCGAAAATCATGGAGGAGGTGGTGTCCTGAACGTAGGTGGGGAGTTCTTGGACTAAGGGGGACAGGACCATGTCGAGGTATGCAGAGATGAGTTCGGTGGGGCAGGAGCAGGCTGAGACAATGGGTCAGCCGGGGCAGTCAGGTTTGTGGATTTTGGGCAGGAGGTAGAAACGAGCAATGCGAGGTTGTGGGACTATGAGGTTGGAGGCGGTGGATGGGAAATCCCCTGAGGTGATGAGGTTATGGATGGTCTGGGAGATGATGGTTTGGTGGTGGGAGGTGTGGTCATGGTCAAGGGGGCAGTAGGAGGAGGTGTCCGTGAGTTGGCGTCTAGCTTCAGCGGTGTAAAGATCGGTGCATCAAACTACCACTGCGCCTCCCTTGTCTGCCGGTTTGAATAAATGAGGACACACAATGTGGAAAGCACAGTGCACAAGAAAATATTAAAAGAGAAAGACGAAGTATTTGAAAACTGTGTACATAAAAGCATGCAGTATTCAGAATGTAGTTGATGAGCTGAGGCACAAATAGAGACAAACGGCTACAACTTGGGGAGAATGATTGAAATGTGGTTACGGGAAGATCATCACTGGGAGTTAAATGTCCAAGAGTATTCAATATTCTGAAAGGATGGAAAAGAAGCAATGGAAGGAGATTGCTTTGGTATTAAGGATGACATCAAGGCTGTATTTAGTAATGATTTTGGCACTAGGGAGCAAAATGTTGAATCAGTCTGGGTGGAATTACAAAGCAAGGGAAGAAACCCCTTGGTAGGAGTAAGTTACAGGACCCCAAACAGTACTTCAAAAGTAGGACATGGTAAAAACCAGAAAATAAAGAGGACTTGTGACAAGGGCACCAAGGTAATTATGGGTGATTTGAATACGGAAAAAAATGAATACTGCAGATGCTAGAAATCAGAATCGAAGAGTGTGGTGCTGGAAAAGCACAGCCATCAGGCAGCATCCAAGGAGCAGGGGAATTGACATTTCGGGGATAAGCGCTTCATCAGGATTTGAATATGTATATTGACTGAAGTAATTGGTTGATCAAGTGTATAAAAAGGAAGAGAGTAATGAACCCTTTAGAGGATGAAAATGGCAAGGCAAGAATGGGAAACTCAGAAATGGCAGAGGCACTAAACCCATATTTTGTCTCAGTTTTCACAGTGGAAAATAATAATTTCTTCCCAAAAACTGCAGCTACTAAAGATGACCTTGGTGAAAATACCTTAACTAGGGATAGCATATTAAGTAAACATATAAAATTAAAGGAGATAAGTCCCAAGTCCTGATGGCAGCATCCAATGGTATTAAAGGAGGTGGTAGCAGAGATAATGGATATATTAGTTTTGATATTCCAAAATTCCCTGGATTCTGAAAAGATAGCAGTGGATTTGAAACATGCTAATGTAGCATCCTTATTCAAAAAAGAAGATAGGCCAAAAATGGGAAACTCCAGAACAGCTTGTTTGATCTCTGTAGTGGGGAAATTGTTGGAGTCAATCATAAAAGAGGAGATACCTGAACACTTGGAAAATTAAGGCTTAATACACCAGCATGTTTTCAAAAGGGGCAAGTGGTGCTTGACAAGCTAGCTAGAGTTCTTTGAGGATATAACCAGGAAGGTGGATAATGGGGATCCATTGCATATTGTATATCTAAACTTCCAGAAGTCAGTTGACAACATGCCAATTTTTTTAAAAAACCTGATTAAGAAGGTTAGATCCCAAGGGGTTAAAGGTAGAGTATTGGTTTGGATAGATGATTGGCTGATTGACAGAAAGCGGAGGGTCAGGAATCAATGGGTCCTTCTCTGGCTGGCAAACTGCAATTAGTGGGGTGCCACAGAGTTCGGCTGTCTAACCTCAACTATTTACAATGTTTATAAATAATTTGCAGTAGGGACAAAGTGTAATGTTGCAACATTTGTGGATGAAACTAAAATTGATAGGAAATGATGAGGAGATAAAGAGCTTATAGATGGATTTTGATTGGCTAGGGAACTAGAAAAATTCCTCCAGTTTTCCTAGAAGAAAACTGTCAGAATCTGGCAGTTTAATCTGGGTAAGTGTGAAGTTGTTCATTTTGGCTGCAAGATAAAAAGGGCAAATTATTATTTAAATGGGAAGCAGTTTCAAAATATGTCAGTGCAAAAGGATCTGGGTGTCTTTGTACATGAATGGCAGAAAGTGGGTATGCAGAAGCAGTATATAAGAAAGACAAATGGAATCCTTACATTATTGCAGGACTGAATTACACAAGTTAGAAAGTGTTGTTACAATTATGCAAGGCATTGGTGAGACCACACCTGGAGTACTGTGTCCAGTTTTGGTCTCCTTACTTGAGGAAGGATCTGGTGGGCACTGGAGGCAGTTCAGAGGTTCACCAGGTTGAGACAAGGAGTGGTTGCATAGCTTAGTGCTGTCCTTGCTACAGTTGGAAGAATGAGAGGGGATCTGATTGATATAATTGAAAAATATCTAACGTGCTTAAGGTGATTGTTAACATGGATGTTGAATAGATGTTCCCCCTTGTGGGACAGTCTTGAACGTGAGATCACAGATATAGTGAGATGTAGATTCAAAACTGAGACAAAGAAAAACTGCTGAGGATTGTGAATCTGTGGAACTCACTGCCCCAGAATGCAGTGGAGGCAGAATCAATCAAACGATTCAAATAAAAAATAGATGTTTCTGATGAAAAGCAGGATAAAGAGCTCTGGGGAGGAGGCAGGAGTGGTGCTGAGACCAGGAGATCAGCCATATCATTTTCTAGCCAGAGTGCACTTCCAAATATTAATGTAATACATGAGTGAATCTTTAATTTCAGATAATAAGATTTGCTCATCTTAAATGTTTGTTGGTGTGAATCAGAAAAAAAGAGGAAACTTTGGAATGGTAATTCCCTCTACTAAAGTCTGAGAAAATTGATGTCACGGAGTTTGAAGATGATGAAATCTAAGAAAGAAGCTTGACCCTCCCTTTCTTCTGAAAAATAATATGACACAGGGCCCTTATCTTGGTCCGGGAAGAAGAGGAGGGTTGTAGATGTAATTAAATCAATGAGCCTTCACCCTGCTCCTTTGGTTCAGCAGTAAACTATCTGCACAATATGGAGTATTTATATATTCAATAAATATGTATATAATTTGTGTTGAACAGTAGATGTGTTAGCACGTTTTGCTTGAAGTGGATGGATACGGTTTTGTTTCACAGCAAATAGGTGGCATGGTCGTTCAGTGGTTAGCATTGCTGCTTCACAGTACTTTCAAAGCTGTCACAAAAACACTTGGTTTTTCCTTAAATCTTAAATTCTCTGTGTAGTGAGACAAATTTGCAGCATTACCCTGGAGCTGGAAAGGGTGAGCAGCAGAGTAGGTCCCTTCGGGACAGTTAAGGAAGAGATCAATAAATCCCTTTCCCCCAATGAAGTTAAAGAAACCTTCTGTGAAAATTGCATTGTATTCACAGTGTTCCCAACAAGTTACAATGACAGCATTCTGTACATTTGATTGATACCAGCACTGAAACAGGGAGTAATCCTAAAGTACTATAAGTTCAAAACTTTGAAATCTTATTTCATGGAAAGTTTAAAAAAAGTGTTTGTTTTCAAACTTCTGTTGAAAAGATGCTGTGAAAGAAAGAATAATTTAGCTTGTTCTCAAAACACACCTTTTTGAACTTCGAATTTGGAATGAGAAATGCTTTGTTTGCATACTTGTTTCTTTTTGAAGGTGGTCTTGAAGGAAAGGTTTAGAAAATGGTTTCTTTAAGACATTGGAGATTTAGAATGCCACCTTAAGATTATCAAGATTTTCTTTTCAACAGGTTTTGAACTGAGTACATAAAAGTATGACATGATATCCATAGGCTGGGGCAGTTTTCTCTGGAGCATCGGAGGCTGAAGGGTGACCTTATAGAGTTTTATAAGATCATGAGGGGCATGGATAGGATAAATAGACAAGATCTTTTCCCTGGGAACCAGGAGTCCAGAACAAGTGGACATAGGTTTAGGCTGAGAGGAGAAAGATATAAAAGGGACCGAATGAGCAATGTTTTCATGCAAAGGGTGGTGCACGTATGGAATGAGCTGTCAGTGGAAGTGGTGGAGGCTGGTACAATGACAACATTTAAAATACATCTGGATAGGTATATGAATAGGAAGGGTTTAGAGGGATATGGGCCAAGTGCTGGCGAATGGGACTAGATTAATTTAGGATATCTGGTTGGCATGGACGGGTTGGACCAAAAGGTCTATTTCCGTGCTGCATATCTCTCTGACTATGTTAAAAGGCAGAGTTATCTTGAAGGGCTGAGTTTCCTACAAGGTCTTCCTTGTTCTTCTGTAATGATACATCAACATATCAATTACTCGTTTAGTTTACTGTGATCACTTTTTTGAAAAAGCTCAGCATTTGGATAAATTTACACTGTTCATTCCCTCAATACCCCATCAAACCAGTCATGTTTCAATATTGTTTATTGATATCTTTCTGGCAGCATTTCAAGTTAGGCAAACATTGAAACAATAGATAATCTCAAACAGATAAATCTCAGAGATTTTGAGCTCTTGAAGGTAATCATGTGGCAAAAGCTCTGCAGAGGAAAAGATTAGTATCAGTTATTGGGGGGATGCCTATGACTGCTCAAGTGTAACACAATCATTTTGGACAGCACGATTATGGATGTAAGTTTGCTCGCTGAGCTGGAAGGAAAACGAACCTTCCAGCTCAGCGAGCGAACTTACATCCAGAACCTGAGCTACAAATCTTCTCACAACTTGCTAGCATGATTATATCAATGGTTAAATCATGTATTTTAAGATAACACCTTCAAAAGCAAGTCTTTCGACTAAAGCATAATTTAACAAAGTCATACCTTATTTTTGAAGCTTCGACGTGTCAGTAAATTATCTTCAATTCTGTTACTAAGCCCATTTTTGAACCTATTTACACAACTTATCATGGGAACAAACAGTAACAGTATATTACGCTTGAACACCCTATTATTCTTACAGAAGAAAACATCTTCAAATTACTTTTAAAACATTGAAATAAATGACATCCTCTGAACTCTAATGAATGCAAATATTTTCAATTGGTTTGTAAGGCATAACCTTCTAAAACCATACTTAGATTTTCACTGATTGAATTTCAGAAAGCCCTCAAACAACATGGAGGTTATTTTAATTGGTTTACATTTGCCAGTTTGTGTCTTATTTTTCAACTGAATGCTGGAACAAAATTAGATATCTTCAGTTTGTATTGGGACACTCACTATTTCAAATGCTTAATAATGACTTGGAAATTTGCTTCATACATTCAACCTTGTTGTACATGATGCCAAAATTGGAGACAGCACAAATATTCAGGAAACTTGCAGATTCAGAAGGAAGTAGATCTTTCAAGTATTTGGGATAAATAATTGGCAGTTAA
Source organism: Chiloscyllium plagiosum (assembly GCF_004010195.1). Taxonomy (NCBI): domain Eukaryota; kingdom Metazoa; phylum Chordata; class Chondrichthyes; order Orectolobiformes; family Hemiscylliidae; genus Chiloscyllium; species Chiloscyllium plagiosum. The sequence goes on from NC_057711.1 coordinate 92,902,374, forward strand.
AAATATAATGAGGACAGATGGAAAATAAGTAGCACCTGGGCAGGGAATTAAATGCGTAAATGCTATACAAAATGGAACAGTGATGATCTCAAGAGAAATTTAGGATTTATGTAAAACAGTCAGCACTGTTTTGCTGTGGTAAAAAATATACAAATAATTTATTTGTAGAGCAGAGCTTAAGTAGGTGAACTATTAAAGAACAAAGAAAATTTACAGCCCAGGAACAGGCCCTTCGGCCCTCCAAGCCTGAGCTGTGTCCAAATGTACTGTCTAAACCTGTCGGTCAATTCCTAACCGATTGCTGTACAATGCAATGAATAGGTCACATCTCAAGTCCATTGTACAATTCTTAGCAGCAAATAGACAGGATGTGCTGTACATCTCTATGACTCTATGTTGTTCAGGGAAGAAAGTAATTTGAAGAATTCATGAAATCAGGAATTCATACCATTTTAAAAGGTTGAAGGAGTTGGTTACAAGGCAGGGAGAGTTAAGGTATCAGCAAGATTACGAAAGAAAAAGATCATACCAATACGAATAACCATCGGTAACTTTTATGTAAGTAATCATGCATTGGAACATGTAATTCTTAGCAGAACAGCTTTAAGATATAAGCAACATACAGTTGAGAAACAAGAGAAAACTTCCCAATATAAGACAGACAAATGAATGGATAGAAAATTGAAAAGAAAAGCTACCAGAAAAGACCGATTTATTTTACAATAAGGTATTTGTATGAACATGGATTATAACTGCCATAATATAAAAAAGTTGAAACTTCATTTAAACAAAAAAGTTGCTTTAGATTTAGTTAGTAAATCATCAGAACAGTATGGTTAGATTAGCAAGGTACTTTATACACATGCTTGGATAAATGCAGTTACAACTGTGTAGTCCTATACAATTGTACAGCCACTCTATGAATGGTGCCTTCATCTTCAAGCTGAAATCAGTCTCAAAAATAAAAATCAAATGTGAAGAGCTGATTTTGGAAGAAAAAATATATTATGATCAATGAACCTTCAAAGTCTTTCTAAATCAAAAAGGATGAGCTTCAGATTTTCAAAGATATTAAGCCAATCTTTCTTGGAATCATAAACAGAAGGTGGACTCAACTCTCATCAGCATTCTTCAATAGCCTACACAAATACAAAGCTAAGGCTTACATTCAGACAATTCCTCTTGTTAATACAAAATTTTGCATGTTTGCAAACAGATATGAACCCAGCTCAATTTGCTATATCAGTGTAATTATGTAATTTTACACAAACATAAACACATAAACTTTCTGCACTAGATCTAACAGTCTGACAGGGGATGCAGCAGAGGGAATCAGAAAAAAAAGATTCTGTTACTTGTCATGATTTTATATTTGCCACTGCCACAGCAAACACTCAAGACCTACAGATCAAGAATAAACAGTACAGTTAAAAATGATGTAGAGTAACTGAAGTCCTATATTTGGAATACGTGTTGGAGGCAGGTTTAATTGTTGACTTCTAAAAAAAACTAAATGATTATCCGAGGAGAAAACAAAATTGTAGCAGCAGAGGGAAAAGAAATATGTAAATGGGTCTAACTGAGTTACTATTGAAGAGCACGGGCATGAAGAGTATGCCAAATGGCCACTATACCAAGACTTTAATTTCACCTACTGATATTTTTCTTGCATCATGTCTGTTGTAGATTAATTGAAAGAGACCAAGATCTGTTGACAAACTCGTATTCACCATATTTGCAATAGATGGTAGAACACAAAGTAATTAATTATGTTTTCTAATTATTTTTCTGCGTTTTAATTTGTTAGGTAAGTTTTCTACAAGTGGGCTCCAGGACTACCACAACATCTACATGGGACAGCTCAGACCTTTTCAGTTAAAGGAAGCTAAAGCAAGGATTATTTCAGATGTCAGCATGTTGTGATGCTAAGGATCAAGGAAGTAATAGTGGGATTATCATCCTTGACATGGATCAATCATCAGGTCCTGATGAAACGTATCACAGGCTATTAAAAGAAGCCAAGGAGGAAATAACAAAGTCTGACCATCATTTTACTATACTCACGATGTAACTTTGATGCTCGAGGTTTAGAGGACTGCTAATGTTTTTTGTTTCAAAGGGGCAACAGAAAAACTGAATAATTACAGGCCAGACAATACAACTCTGTAATGGACACATTATTAGTTTCTGAGAGATAGAAGGAAGCATTCCTTACAAAGGCACGGATTAATTAGTATGAATTTGCTAAGAGGAAATTGTCTCTAACTGGGTTACGTTTTTAGGACATAACAAGGAGGATTAATGAGGGTTGTGCAATGTTGGAATTACATGGACGTTGGAATGCTTGTGACAAAATTCTACTTACAGACAGACTGAAATGAACCCACAGGATCCAGGGGAATTCAGCAAGCTGGATATAAAACTGACTCAGTGATAGGAAACAAAGGATGATAGTTTGGTAGATTTTGTAACAAGAAGGTTGTTTCAAAGGGGTTCTGCAGGGACCAATTCAAAGTCCTCTCCTTTTTATAGAATGGAGTAATAATTTGGGCATAAATATAGGAGCAGTGACTGAAATGTATGCAATAGAAAAATTGGCTGTGTGGTAGATAGCTTGTACATTGCAGTAATATATTAATAGACTGGTCAGGTAGGTAGATCAAATGTGGGCAAGTGTGATTTAATCCTTTTGGGGAAATCAAACATGGCAAAGGATTACACAACCAATGCAAGAATATCAAGTGTTGTAGAGGAGTGGGGACTTTGACATGAATGAGAGTGGTGCTGGAAAAGCACATCAGGCCAGGCAGCATCAGAGAAGCAGAAAAATCAATGTTTCGGGCACAAGACATTCATCGGGAATGAGGCTGGGATTTCCTGATGAAGGGCTTTTGCCAAAACGTTGATTTTCCTGTTTCTCTGATGCTGCCTGACCTGCTGTGCTTTTCCAGCACCACATTCTTGACTCTGCTCTCCAGCAGCTGCAGTACTCACTTTTGCCACTTTGGAGTTAATGCCCACAGACTCCTCAAGGATCAAAGCAGTAAATATTGTGCGATCACCTGCCACAACGCTAAAAGTAGAGAATCTGGTTTGCCAAAACAACCTGTGATCATACTTGCAGTTGTGTGACTTCAGATTTACATCCAAAATTGCCCTTGGACAACACAAATGCATTAAACAAACGGAGCTGCAAAAAGAGAAACCGGGCAGCCTTGAAATCAAATTCTAAACGTGGACCAATAGAGCAATCAATCTTCTTCTGGAATTCAGAGATTCAGTGCTTGCTACGCAATTAATAAACAAATTATGGGGGCATCCTTACTACCAAGGTTGTTAAACAGATCTCTGATAAACAAAACGTAACACAGCATACACACGTTGAGACTCCAAACAGAACTTCAAAAAACCTTTTCGATATGCTCCTGAAATTGAGTCACCCGAAAAATCAAACATGCCCAAGGAAACGCCTTCGCATATAATGAGGGTTATTAAATGCCTGGCCAGCATCTCAAAACACTGGATGACAGACTAAGAACGTATGAATGTGCAAGACAATTCTCAAACTAGATGACTCATCATTCATCTGATAATGACTGAACGTTTTGCTTCCAGATAGGTTAAAGAATATCTGGAGGTTAAGTAGTATAACTAGTCAGGTTAAAAGCACATCAGTAACGTGAAGAAAGATGGCCCAGAGAAACACATTTAGGATCACTTTATTTTACATAAAACAAATAGTTCATCACACAGATCATAGGTGCACCAGTCACATCATCTTGCCCTTACTTTTCAAAATTTTCAAATAAAACTATCGACACCTAACAATAAAATGAATGAAAGTAAATTCATTAGATATACAGAACACATGGAAAACAGAAGGAGGAAATACTGCCTTGGCCATTCAATGGGATTGATGGAAATGGTTATGCAGGCCTGACTGGGATACACCCAGAGGATATCCTGTACATCGTCACCTTTTTGTTAAAAATCTAGTATAATTCTGGATGCACTTAAAAGCAGATGAACTGCTCCTCTGTTGTCCTGTAATAGAAACAGAGAACTCATTATGCCATGAGATTCAAATCCCTTCTGTCATTATTATGAGGCACTCGATGAGTGTTGTGATTCTACAATTTGGACATCCCTCCGGTGTTGCAGCAGAGACAACTCTGATGCCATTGAGAGATGGCAAAGCCAAAACGTCCTCAGAGAAAGAACACTTCACCTTGGGGGTAACGTAGTGGAGAGTCACAAAATTATAACACCACAGACCCACTACGCATGGGTTTCTTCACTCCCACATGTAAGAGTGGTAATAAATATATGGCATGGAGGGAATGAAAATTTGATAACTGGCTTCACTTCACATGTTTTCTCATTAGATGGATCACGTGCAGAGGTATCTTGGAGTCCATGTACATCGATCCCTATGTTGCCACCCAGGTGGATAGTGCTGTTAACAAGGCATACGGTGTCTTAGGTTTCATTTGTAGAGGATTGAGTTCCGGAACCGCAATATCATGCTACAACTATACAAAACGCTGGTGCGGCCACACTTGGAATATTGTGTACAGTTCTGGCCCCCATATTTCGGGAAGGATGTGGAAGCATTGTAAAAGGTGCAAAGGAGATTTACCAGGATGTTTCCAGGTCTGGAAGGAAAGTCTAATGAGGAAAGGCTGAGAGACTCATTGGCAAGAAGGCTAAGCGGGGATTTGACAGAGACATACAAGATGATCGGAGGATTAGATAGGACAGACAGTGAAAGTCTTTTTCCTAAGATGGTGACGTCAGTGTTAAGGGGGGCATAACTACAAGTTGAGGGGTGATAGATTGAAGACAGATATCTTTACGCAAAGAGTGTTAAGGGCGTGGAATGCCCTACCTACTAATGTAGTCAACTCAGCTACACTAGGGAGATTTAAACAATCCTTAAATATGCACATGGATGGTTTTGGGATCGTGTAGGGGGACGAGTTGAGAATAGTTCACAGGTCGGTGCAACATCATGGGCCGAAGGGCCTGTTCTTCGCTGTATTGTTCTATGTTCTAAACAAGATATATAATTCCTGTATTACCTGTCTGTAACATTAAGTCATCTCAATTGCTTAATAGTTTAATACTACACTTTAATCTACATTCAACCAGGTCAATCTTGACAATTAAATCCTGCCACATATGTGAGACAACATTAGGATTCTTGCACGTATCCAAATATTATCCATTTGTGAAAGATAAAACGTGATAAGATCTTGTATTTCTCACATGTGTTTGTATCCAAATTCCAATGGACATCTTATATAGATAGAACAGAGGCTAATTGCCCAAGATGGTTTTCCATGGAAATCTGTCAGCAGAATTAAAAAAGACCCAAATGTTTCAGTAACTGAATGCACAATTCATTACTTGGATAACAATATACAATTTGGTAAGGTGGATTTAGAAGAAAGTAAAATTGAACATTTAGATGAAAAATAAAAGACTTGACCAGGTGCTGTGAACCAAGTCACGTTGGATTTTTTCTGGAAGCCAGAGGCAAATGGTTGGAAGAAAAAACAAGTGTAATGAACTTTTTAACATTAAAAGATACAAGTCATTCATCAAATAGATGTCCAGACTCATAAAAGCACTCACACTGGAAATACTACGGATCATCAGCAACAGGTAGAGTCCTAACCAATCCGATGTTAACTGGAAATAACCTGCACAAGGCCTTACCACAGGATATATCTTCACCTGAAGACAGGTAATTCGATATACATATATGAAAAACATGGTTTGTCGGTCATTCATTGTATCTTTTAAAGCAATCCTATGGCCTTAAGTAATTCAACCAGAACAGGACTCGTGATTACATCAGCCAATAACATTAGCAGAAGATATGAATTGATCCATAATAAAAACTGAAAGAACTGCAGATGCTGGATATCAGAACCAAAAATAGAAATGGCTGGAAAAGTTCAGCAGGTCTGGCAGCATCTGTGGAGAGAAATCAAGAGTTAATGTCTCAGGTCCAGTAACCCTTTCTGAAACAATGACTCTGATTTCTTTCCATGGATTCTGCCAGGCCTGCTGAGCTTTTCCAGCCATTTCTGCTTTTGTGAGTGGACTTGTACTTGGTGGTTGGCAGTCCTGTCTTCTACTTCCCATCTGCTTGGTTATTGAACAGAGGTTTTCACCTTGTTGATGAGCAATGCAAACACTGAGAAAAGGCACTCACTTGAGTTTGTCAAAATAGTAAAGCAGGTCAACATAGTGTTTGAGAAGGCATGTGCATTACTTTTACAACTTTTGGCATAGAATATGAGAGCATGGAGATTATGTTGGAACTATATATATCATTAGCTGGGTCGAAGTGAATTGGCCATGCTAAATTGCCTGTAGTGTTAGGTAAGGGGTAAATTTAGGGGTATGGGTGGGTTGCGCTTCGGCGGGTTGGTGTGGACTTGTTGGGTCGAAGGGCTTGTTTCCACACTGTAAGTAATCTAATCTAATCTAAAGCTGGAGTACTGTGTACAGTCTGGTCAACTCACTACAGAAAGGATATCATTACACTAGACAGTATATAGGGGAATTTTATGAGGAAATTGCATTTTCCTGTTTTGGTAATAATGAGGAAAGATTGGGTTTATTTTGGCCTGAGAATAGAGGAGGCTGAAAAGTGATTTGACTGCGGTGTTAAGACCCTGAATAGACCGGATGAGACATTTTTACCTTAGTAGCTACTACCTTAGTCAGCGAGTAGTACGCATTTACTTTAAACAACTCGGAGGTAAAGAAAAACATTTTCACCCAAAGAGTGGGAAGGATCTGGAACTCACAGCCTAAAAGGGTAATAGATGCAGAAACTCTCCACTCATCAGCATCTTAGCCTGCAGAGCTACAAATGAAATGCCGCTTATTAGGCTGGATGGCTCATTTCTTGTTTGGCACAGACACTATGGGCCAAGTGGCCTTCTTCTCTGCCAAAAACTACAATTCTATTTTATATTCTTGTATAACTACCAAATTACTGTACAGTTGTTGTTGGAAATTGTTATGTAATGTAAAATAGTAAAACAATCTTAAACTACTACTCAAAGTATTTTGCATCGTTCTAAATAATCTGATGAAAAGCTGTAAATTTGAAATGTTAACCATTTTTCTCTGCTTAGCCTCAAGTGCAACCAACATTTTGTTTTTAATCTACGTTGTTACATAGCTTTTCCACCAGATAAAAAAAAATTAGATCCAACATTACCAGAAGACTACTTTCACATTACTATTGTTATAGGTACTTAGGATTTTAGAACCTCCAAAAATACAACCATAATTTGAATCCAATCGGAAATATTTCCTACATTATGTATCTTTCGTTGTGGGATTATGATTGACAGGTATGTTATCCAGAAGAATCTCTTTTCTGGGTCTAATAGCTGTGGAGAAAAAGAAAAAGACTAGTTATTTGGATCAGCATCTTAGAAGTATGGAAACTGATGACTACTGAGGTGTTAATTGCATTTCTGCAGATTTTTGTGAGGGAGGCGGATGGATTTTGTATTCCATAAGTAAAAGCTCATCAAATGTGGAGGACAGTTAGGACAATGGCAAAACCATCACTCAAATTCTGAATGGAATGATTTCTCATTTCTGTCTCTGTGTTCTATTTTTGCTGAATAAATAATTATGTTGTCAGAATAAATTATATTTACTTTTTTTAGCTGTGGCCCTTATAAAGGATTATTATGTCGAAACACAAAACAGGAGGAGAAGGCCATTCAACTTTCAAACCATCTGTGTCATTCAATATATGAACATGACTGAATACAATCATCGAATAAAATCATCGAATAAAATAGAATCCCGACAGCATGGAAACAGGCCATTCGGTCCAACAAGTCCACATCAACCTTGCAAAGAGTAACCCACCCAGACCCATTCCCCTACATTTACTCCTGACTACTTCACCTAACCTACACATCTTTGTATTGTGGGGGAAACCCATGCAGACACAGGAAGAATGTGCAAACTCCACACAGACAGATAGGAATCGAACCCAGGACCTTGGGCAATTTAGCATGGCCAATTTACCTAACCCACACATCTTTGGATTGTGGGAGGAAGTCGGAGCTGCCGGAAGAAACCCACAGAGACACAGAGAGAATGTGCAAACTCTACACAGACAGTCCTCTGAGGATGGGATTCAACCTGGGTCCATGACACTATGAGGCAGCAGTGCTGACCACTCAGCCACCGTGCCGCTGATCATATAACTCTTGGTCCTACTTTCTCTCATGACTCTTTGAGCCGTCTGCCTAAACCCTTCTTCCAAACATTCAAAGTTTGGGCCTCAATTGCTCCTGTTTTTCACATTTCTATGTAAGGAATGGTGAGATATCCCAAATCAGGATGGTGAGCGGCTGGAGAGGATCTTGCAAATGGTGTTCCCATGAATCCATTGCTCTTGTCCTTGTAGATAAAGTGGTCAACCGTTTGGAAGGTGGTATCTAAGAAACTGTGGTCAATTTCTGCAGTATATCTTGCAAATGGTACACATTGATGCAACTGAGCATTAGTGGCACCAATCAAGTGAGCTGCTTTATTCTGGATAGTGTCAAGCTTCCCGAGTGCTGTTGAAGCTTCATTCATCCAAGCACCCCTGATGTCTGTCCTGTAGATGGTGGATCAGATTTGGAGACTCAGGAGGTGATTTGTTCACTGCACGATTCCAAGCCTTTGTACTTATATGGGTTAGTCCAGTTCAGTTTCTGATTAATAGTTGTGTTGGCAGTGCAGGATTCAGTGATGGCAAAGTCATTGATGATCAAGGGACAATGGTTAGACTGTCTCTTATTGGTGATGGTCATAGCCTGGCATTTGTGTGGCGTGAATGTTACTTGCCACTTTTCATCCCAAGACTGGGCATTGTCCAGGTCTTGCTGCATTTAGACATGGACTGCTTTAATATCTGAGAAGTCATGAAAGGCTTTGAAAATTGAACAATCATCAGCAAATATCCCCACTTGTGATGGAGGAAAAGCCATTAAAGAAACTGATGATGGTAGGGCCTGTGGAACTCCTGCTGAGATTCCTAGTACTAAGATGACTGTCCTCCAAGCAACAACAATCATCTTCCTACCTGCCAGTTACGATTCCAACTATAAAAAACTTGTCGATCTGATTGCTGTGAATTACTGACTGGAGAAAAAGATTATAAAAAATGCCTGCAGAGTTATGACCATTAAAAATGACCATTGTACAAGAACTGAATTCATTTCAATGATATTTATTTTTGGTTTGGAATACAAACACTCAACATTGACCAATCTAACGCTAACACTTAAGTTTAACTAACTCATTGCTAGGCAATCTTAGAATTCCTAGAGTGTGGAAACAGGCCCTTCAGCCCAAGTTGGGGCGGCACAGTGGTTAGCACTGCTGCCTCACAGCACCAGGGTCCTGGGTTCGATTCCTATCTGTCTGTGTGGAGTTTACACATTTTCCCTGTGTCTGCATGGGTTTCCCCCCACAATACAAAGATGTGCAGGTCAGGTGAATTGGCCATGCTAAATTGCCCACAGTGTTAGGTGTAGTCAGGGGTAAATATAGGGTCAGGGGTTTATGTGGGTTTCTCTTTGGAAGGGCGATGTCGACTTATTGGGCCGAAGGGCCTGTTTCCACACTGTAGAGAATCTAATCTAATTTAATCTAATCTAAACTCCACACAGACGTTCCCATCCTTGAATACTATGAGCAATTTAGCTTAACCAATTCACGTAACCTGCACATCACTGGATTGAGTTGCTCTGGACACAGCTTTTATACATTGTAAACTATGTACCGTAGATACTAGAGATGGGATGTACTTTTGAGGCCTTATAAAGCCTCAGGTCAGACCACAATCAGCGTAATCTGAGCAATTTTGGGCCCCATACCTCAGGAAGGATATATTGACCCTGGAGCGGGTCCAGAGGAGGTTTACAAGAATGATCACAGGGATGAAAGTCTTAACATATGAGGAATGTTTGAGGACTCTGGGTCTATACTCGATGGAGTTTAGAAATATGGTGGGGGGGGGGGGGGGTGGATTCTGATTGATTGAAACTTTCAGAATACTGAAAGACCTGGACAGAGTGGATGTTGGGAAGATGTTTCCATTGGCAGGAGAGACAAGAACCTAAGGGCACAGCCTTAGAGTAAAAGGGAAGACCTTTAAGAATGGATATAAGGAGAAACATCTTTAGCCAGAGTGGTGAATCTGTGGAATGCATTGCCACAGATGGCTGTGGAGGCCAGGTCATTGAGTATATTTAAGACTGAGATAGATAAGTTCTTGATTGCCAAGGGATCAAAGGTTACGGGGAGAAAACAGGAAAATAGGGTTGAAAAATCGATCAGCCATGATCGAATGGCAGAACAGACTCAATGGGCCAAATGGTCAAATGTTTGCACTGATGGTCTTATGAATAAAAAGAGGAAGAAACTCAGCAGGGTCTGGGTATAGACAGAAACAGAACTAATGTTTCAAATCTGATATGATGTGAAGAGTCACATTGGACTCAAAACATCAACTTTTTCTCTCTCCATAGATGATGTCTGCTGAGGTTCTCCAGCACTGTGTTTTTACAACATAGCTTACATGCTTGATAATAGCAATCCCAAGTCAATTTCTGTAAAAAAAAAATCTGCCATCCAAATATAGAAGGTGATCAGATGAGCATTTTTAAAGGCATATTTGAGGGGAACCTGAACATTTCAGATTTCTTTTTAATTTTGTATTGCATCACGCTACTTTATCTCAGTTATCAACTCTTCAGTTTCCATTATTTACTCGAATGTCTCACTCTTATTTCATAAAAAGATGTTTCCACAACGAAATCTTTCTTCAATTCATTTGAAATCTTGTTTGGTTGGTAATTGAGAGGTCTCTGAGCCAGAAATATTGACTGGAATTATCCCAGCACCTTGAAATCAGGTTCAGAGACAAGAAGCAACATCACAGCAGTCAAAACCATGCAATATTGAAGAGGCATTTGGATGGGTATATGAATAGGAAGGGTTTGGAGGAATATGGGCTGGGCGCTGGCAGGTGGGACTAGATTGGGTTCGGATATCTGGTCAGCATGGACGGGTTGGACCGAAGGGTCTGTTTCATGCTGTACATCTCTATGACTCTATTTCCTTGTCTCATTAAACTTTTATTAGGGAATGTATTGCTGTGCTAACCACAAGAAGCCAAATGAGGTCCATGATGGGGTAAATATGGTGCATTTGTCCCATATCATACCAATCATTTTCAGAACTGACTAAAGTCCCAAGTGTGTACAAGTTCATAACAGCAGGACCCAGCTCTTCATTTCAATTGTACGTTCCCGGCCTCTCCTCCTTTTATTCCACTTTTATACAGATACAAGCTGTGGATTTACGAAACGCGAACAGAAAAATGCATTTGGTGAGTCTGATGTGATTTAATCGCCTGGGACTCATATGGATGAACTTCAAGATTAATTCCCAGAGTTCAATACCCCATTTGCAAAGGTATTTGTCCTGCTTATTCTAAAACAAAGTTTGATCAATAAAGAATTAATGCATACATACAAAGCACAGGTTGTTCCACACACCTACTTTTTTTTTTCTTTATTCATTCATGGGATGAGGGCATTGCTGGCCAAGCAGCATCTATTGCCCACCCCCATTATCCAGAAGGCAGCCAACAGCCAACCACACTGCCACGGGTCACATGTAGGCCAGACCAGATAGGGATAGCAGCCTCCCTCCCCAAAAGACACCAGTGAACCAGAAAGGATCCTCTGACAATGAATTCCCTTAATTTCAGATATCGCTGTATGGACGCCAGGAGTATCCGGAATAAGGTAGATGAGTTTGCAGCATGGATAGGTACCTGGGACTTTGATATTGTGGCCATTTCTGAGACATGGATAGAGCAAGGTCAGGACTGAATATTGGAGGTTCCAGGGTTTAGAACTTCCATTAAGATCAGGGAAGGTGATAAAAGAGGGAGAGGTGTGGCTTTGTTAGTCAAGGATGGTATAACAGTGGCTAAACACTTCTGATGAGGACTCATCTACTGAAATTATATGGTATGGACTGAGGTTAGAAACAGGAGAGGTCACGCTGCCAGGCGTTTTGTAAAGGTCTCTGCAAAGTTCCAAGGATGTGGAGGAGAGGATTGGCAAATCAATTCTGAGCAGGAGGGAAAGGAACAGGGTGGTCATTATAGGGGACTTTAACTTCCCCAACATTGACTGGAAATGTGATAACTCTAGTACGTTGGATGAATCACGTTTTGTCCAATGTGTGCAGGAGGTTTCCTGACACAATATGTCGAAGAGTGGACAAGAAGGGAGGCCACACTGGATCTGATATTTGGTAATGTACCAGGCTAGATGTTTGATTTAGTTATAGGTGAGCACTTTGGAGAGAGTGACCATAATTTAGTTACGTTTAGTTTAGCGATGGAAAGGGATAGGTACATGCCACAGGACAAGAGTTACAGATGGGAGAAGGGCAATTGTAATGCAAGACTTAAAAGGCATAGAATGGGGCAGCAAAATGCAGGGGATCGGACCATTGAAATGTACCATTGGTTTAAGGAACAAATATTGTGTGTCCTTGATAGGTATGTCCCTGTCAGGCAGGCAGGAAGTGATAAGGGAACTGTGGTTTACCAAAGAAATTGTATCTCTTGTAAAGCGGAAGAGAGAGGTTTATGTAATGTCGAGGTGAGATGGTTCAGATGAGGCGATGGAGAGTTACAGAGTAGCTAGAAAGGATTTAAAGAGAGTTAAGAGGAGGAAGGAGGGGACTTGAGTAAACTTTAGCAGGTAGAATAAAGGAGAACCCTAAAGCTTTCTATAGATATGCGAGGAATAAACGGACGACTAGGGTAGGAACAGGGCCTGTCAAAGATAGAAGTGGGAAGTTACGTGTGGACCCTGTGTTTTCACTCGGGAAAAGGAGAATATTGTAGAGGAGAAGACTGAGATACGGGCTATTAGACTGGAAAGGATTGAGACGTTATCAATTCTAGGAGTGAAAGTAGTTAAGTCCCCTGGGCTGGATGGGATTTTTCTGACAATTTTCTGGGAAGCGAGGGAGGAGATGGCCGAGCTTTGGCCATGATCTTTGAGTTGCCACTGTCTATAGGTTTAGCACCAGAGAACTGGAGGATTGTAAATGTTCAAGAAGAGCAGTAGAGATGACCCAAGTAATTACAGAGCAATGAACCTTACATCTGTTGTAGGAAATGTTTTGGAAAGGATTATGAGATAGGATTTATAATCATCTAGCAAGCAACAATTTGATTGGAAATAGTCAACGTGGATTCGTCAAGGGAAGGTCGTGTCTCACAAACCTCTGAGTTTTTTGAGAAGCTTGTGGATGAGGGTAGGGCAGTTGACGTGGTGTACATGGACGACAGTAAAGCCTTTGATAAGGTTCCACGTGGTAGGCTGTTGGAGAAAATACAGAGTCATGGGATTGAAGGTGATTTAACAGTTTGGATCAGAAACTGGCTTTCTGTTAGAAGGCAATGAGTGGTGGTTGATGGAAAATACTCAGCCTGGAGTCTGGTTACTAGTAGTGTGCCACAAAGATCTGTTTTGGGACCATTACTGTTTGTCATTTTTGTAAACGACTTGGACGCAGGCATTGGTGAATGGATTAGTAAGTTTGCAGATGATACGAAAGTCGGTGGAGTGGTGGACTGTGTAGAAGAATGTTGCAGGTTGCAGGTAGACTTCAATAAACTGTAGAATTGGGCTGAAAGGTGGCAATGGAGTTCAACACAGATAAATGTGAGGTGATTCACTTTGGGAAGAATAACAGGAAAACAGAATACTGGGTCAATGGAAAGATTCTTGGTAGTGTGGAAGTGCAAAGGGATCTTGGTGTCCATATACATGGATCCCTAAAAGTTGTCACCCAGGTTGATAGTGCTGTTAAGAAGGCATACGGTGTGTTAGAGGAATTGAGTTCCGGAGCTGTGATGTCATGCTACAACTGTACAAAATGCTAGTGCAGCTTCACTTAGAGTATTGTGTGCATTCTGGACGCCCCATTACAGGAAGGATGTGGAAGCATTGGAAAAGGTGCAGAGGAGATTTACCAGGATGTTGCCTGGTCTGGAGTGAAGGTCTTATGAGGCAAGGCTGAGGGACATGGGTCTGTTCTCATTGGAGAGAAGAAGGCTAAGAGGGGATTTAATAGAGATATACATGATGATCAGAGGATTAGATAGGGTGGACAGTGAGAGTCTTTTTCCTAGGATGATGACATCAGCTTGTATGAGGGGGCACAGCCTCAAATTGAGGGGCGATAGATTTAAGACAGATGTCAGAGGCAGGTTCTTTACTCAGAGAATGGTAAGGGCGTGGAATGCCCTGCCTGCCAATGTAGTTAACTCAGCCACATTTAAACAGCCCTTGGATAACCATATGGATGATGATGGGATAGTGTAGGGTGATGGGCTTAGATTAGTTCACAGGTCAGTACAACATCGAGGGCCAAAGGGCCTGTTCTGTGTTGTATTGTTTTATGTTCTATATCCATTGAATTCAAACTCCACCACCCGCCATGGTGGAACTCAAACCCGGATCCCTGGGACACCACCGGATCTCTGGATCAACAGGCTAGCGATAATACCACTAGGCCATGCCCTCCCCTAATCTAAGAAGGAATATTTATTGTGCATCAATTACTTGCTTCAATTTGCGCAACTTCCCAATTTACCCCATGAATAAATATTAAAAATCTAATTTGTTTGGGGCAGCATGTCAACTCAGTGGTCAGCACTGCTGCCTCACAGTGCGAGGTACCCAGGTTTAATTCCAGCCTTGGGTGACTGTGTGTGTGGAGTTTGCACATTCTCCCCGTGTCTGCGTGGGTTTCCTCCAGGTGCTCCGGTTTCCTCCCACAATGCAAAGATGTGCAGGTTAGGTGAATTGGCCATGCTAAATTGCCCATAGTATTCAGTGATCCTAAATGTAGAATACTAAGATCTAACAGGACATATACTATTATAGTAGCATGAGATTCAGAAGTAATTAGCAAAATCACATCAACTTCTTCTAGATGAAGAATGAGTGTCTTATGTTTTGCAGTACTTAGATTTCCCTGGACGTAGAAGTACAATTTAGGCTTAGGGCTTGACTGCAAACCAAATGACTAAATTCCTAAAATGGACTGTAAGGCAATTATAATACCTCCCGGTGAACATTAATTTGAGGAAGTAGTACTGTTGGTGATGGAAAACCTCTCAAGATTGTTTTATTGTGTAATCTCATGATTGTCTTTTGCCATTCACTGCCATAACCATGGCTGAATTCACTACGATCGACACCCTGAGGTTGCCACTGATCAGAAACTGAACTGGACTAGCCAAATAAATGTTGCACAAAAACAGACCCTTGCTCTAAGGAAGGGTCACCAGACCCGAAACATTAACTCTGATTTTTCTTCACAGATGCTGCCACAGACCTACTGAGTTTTTCCAGTAACTTCTGTTTTTGGTTTTGATTTACAGCATAGACAGCCTTTTCGTTTTCAAATAAATATTGACATGCTGTTGTAGCACAGAGAGTAGGAATCCTGCAGTGACTAAGTCACTATGGACTCTGCAAAGTCTATCTACCAATTACATGGCAGAAGTTTGAAGTCTGTTGGAATACTCCCCATATGCCTGGATGAGTGTAGCTCCAGCAAAACAAGGAAATTGAAACCATCCAGCTTGATTCACACCACATCCACAGATGTTCACTTTCTTTGTCACTGATGCACAGTAACAATAGTGGCTCAGAAATTAGATTACTTTACAGTGTGGAAACAGGCCCTTCGGCCCAACAGGTCCACACCGACCCGCCGAAGCGTAACCCACCCATACCCCTACATTTACCCCTTACCTAACACTACGGGCAATTTAGCATGGCCAATTCACCTGACCTGCACATCTTTGGACTGTGGGAGGAAACCGGAGCACCCGGAGGAAACCCACGCAGACACGGGGAGAACGTGCAAACTCCACACAGTCAGTCGCCTGAGGCGGGAATTGAACCCGGGTCTCTGGCGCTGCGAGGCAGCAGTGCTAACCACTGTGCCACCGTGCCGCCCATGAATTTTAACAGTAAACAGTACCTTAACAGTACCTTCCAAACCCATAATCCTGAGCACTTGGAAGGACAAAGGCAGCAGACCTTTGCAAGCATCCCTTGCAAGTTCCACTACAAGCATTTTATCATCTTGACTTGGAAATTATCTTAAATACCTTCAGGATTTTTGGTTCAAAATTATGGTGCTCCCACTCCACGAACATGGTGTGCCTATCTAAACAACATGGACTACAGCAATTCAGAAAGACAACTCATTTCCACCTTAAAGGGCTATTACTATGGGTAATAAGTGCTAGCATAGCCAGTAAAGCCTACATCACCTGAATTAATTTTTAAAACTGTGCAAATACGGATGGTGATTAAAAAAAGAAAAGCACAAGGCCTGAACTGGAGAGCAGCAACATGGTTAGCGGTTAGCACTGCTGCCTTACAGCGCCAAGGACCTGGATTCGATTCCAGCCTCAGGCATATGTCTGTGTGGAGTTTGCACATTCACCCTGTGCCTCCGTGTCAAGAGGTGACGCAGAAAAATCAGAGAAAAATCATAAAATCCTTACAGTATGGAAAGAGGCCATGCAGCCCCTCTTTAGAGCATACCAGCCAGTGGCAGTCCCACACCTTATTCCTGTAACCCTACCCGTCATGACTAGTTCATCCCCTGGACACTATGAACAAGTTAGCATGGCAAATCCAACTAACCTGCACATCTTTGGACTACAGGAGGAAACTGGAATATCCGGAGGAAACCCAAGCAGACATGGGGAGAATGTGCAAAGTCCACACCAATTCTATTTCCCAGGGCAGAAATGACTAACATTAGAGGTCATAGTTTTAAGCTGGTTGGAGGAAAGTATAAGGGGGATGTCAGAGGCGGGTTTTTTACACAGAGAGTTGTGAGAGCATGGAATGAGTTGCCAGCAGCAGTTGTGGAAGCAAGGTCATTGGGGACATTTAAGAAACTACTGGACATGCATATGGTCACAGAAATCTGAGGGTGCATACATGAGGATCAGTGGTCGGCACAACATCTGTACTGTTCTATGTTCTAAGGTCCCTTGTGCTGTGATGCAGCGGTGCTAACCAATGAGCCGATAGTCAATGTCTTGAAAATTGTGTCGAATTTTGATAGCGTGTATACAAAGGGAATGCTTCCGCTTATCATGAGGAACATAACTAGAACCCATAATGACAGTCATCAAGAAATCAGAAGAAATTTTGTTACTCTAAGTTGCAACATTTAAAAAATATTTGGACATGAATAGAAAACGTTCAGAGGGATATGGGTCAAATGCAGGTAAATGGAACTATTTTATTTTGGGAAACCTGGTTGGCATGGACGAGTTGGATCGAAGGGCCTATTTCCCTGTTGTATGACTTTATAATGCGTATGCTTTCCTTTATTGGTCAGAGTATTGAGTACAGGAGTTGGGAGGTCATGTTGCAGCTATACGGGACATTGGTTAGGCCACTGTTGGAATATTGCATGCACTTCTGGTCTCCTTCCTATTGTAAAAATGTTATGATACTTGAAAGGGTTCAGAAAAGATTTACAAGGATGTTGCCAGGTTTGGAAGATTTGAGCTATGGGGAGGCTTGTACAATTACAACATTTAAAAGGCATTTGGATGGGTATGTGAAGAGGAAGGGTTTGGAGGGATATGGGCTGAGTGCTGACAGGTGGGACTAGATTGGGTTGGATATCTGGTCGGCATGGACAAGTTGGACCGAAGGGTCTGTTTCCCTGCTGTACATCACTGAGTGATCTAAACAAATAGTATATCGGGTTTCCTCACTTAAAATTGGAATTGCACTGCTGAAAATCATGATGATAATGAAAAGACTAAGTGAAACATTTTTCCCGATAAAAATCCATGTTAAAACCACAGTTAGGTTATTCTGCAAGAGGATATACTACCTCATTTGCATTAAATGGCTAAATTCCAACACTGATCAATAAAATATCTCAAAATAAATTTTAAAAAGGAAAACATAGCATTTAATATCTCCTGGAGATTCCTCAGGGTGAAACCAGAGAAACCTCTGCCTAGGATCTGCATGGATGGTGGTGGTGGTTAGCCTAAAGATCATGTAAAGTACTGCAGTTAACAATACTAATAAAACCCTCATGAATACTTCCTGTCCTAGTTAGCAATGTAAGAGCAAAATGATGCTAATGGACAAGGACTTTGAGGATTACAATGGCAGATTTACATGAGAAAATAAAATAGGAGAAAGCTAAGTGGAACATCAACTGGAAGCAAGTTAATGAACAGTGGGCAGAAATTTAAGACTGCAAGAAAAAAATGAAGGAGATATTGGGGAAACTCAAAAACAGTTACAACACAACATTGCACCTAATCACCGGTGGATACGGAAGTTAAATTAACTTTTTAAAAACAAGAGTAAGATGAATGAATACCTCCATTAGAGATAAAAACTGAAAAGACAGCAGATGCTGTAAATCAGAGACACAAACAGAAATTGCTGGATAAGTTCAGCAGGTCTGGCAGCATCTCAGAGAGAAATCACAGTTAACATTTCGCGTCGAGTGACCCTTCTTCAGTGCCAGCAATTTCTGCTTTTACCTTCTTGAGTTGCCATGTCACAATGATTCAAATAGTTGTTGATCCCAGTTTGCAAAATTCTAAGCTTCTGTATAGTTATTCTTGGATTATTATCAAGTGTAGGACAGGATCAAATGTGAAACTGATTTAAATACTTCATACAAAAACACAAACTTAAAAATCACACAACACCAGGTTATAGTCCAACAGGTTTAATTGGAAGCACACTAGCTTTCGGAGCGTCGCTCCTTCATCAGGCGGTTGTGGAGCACAACCACCTGATGAAGGAGCTGCACTCCAAACGCTAGTGTGCTTCCAATTAAACCTGTTGGACTATAACCTGGTGTTGTGTGATTTTTAACCTTGTACATCCCAGTCCAACATCGGCATCTCAAATCATTACAAAAATACAGTAATTGGAAATCTCCAAATTAATCTCAATTTCCGCATTGTTACAAAAAATGCAATTCTTGTTTTGGTTTACAACATATCCTTTTGATTAGGACTTTTGTACTTAAAGGACCTTACTTACATATTCTATCATGGTCTTTGTGAAGCCCCTGTATTACAGTTTTTCGAAGAATAATTTCAACATCTGTACCAAATTTAAGTAACTGCAAAGAAAATAAAACATTTAATATGGTAACAATTACTAAATAAATTCTTGATATACTTCATCAAACTAACAATATACTGGATTTAACAGAAACAGATTTCTGATCAATTGTATAGAAAGAGAGTGACTTATATTACTTAGGAAATCACTGGAATCTACTCAGTGCATACTTAAGTGTTCTAACTCAGAACAACTCCATTCATCTACCTTCCCTACATTTGCTCGTCTATTCTGACTCCTGCTGAAACATGACTCTATTTTAAAGTTCTCGTGCTTATTTTTAAAACTAAGTTACAGCCATATCCCTCGCTATTTCTGCAATCTCCTCTAGTCTTACATCCCCCCTCCCACTACACCAAGGACATTCAGGTCCTGGGCCTCTTTCATTGCTAAACCCTACCTACCTGACACCTGGAGGAAGAACACCTTGGGACCCTGCAACCACATGGGATTAATGTGGATTTCACCAGTTTCCTCATTTCCCCTCCCTCCACCTTATCCCAGTCCTTAGCCTCCAACTCGGAACCACCCCCTTGACCCATCCATCTTCCTTCCCATCTATCCGCTCCACCCTCCTCTCCGACCTATCAGCTTCACCTCCCTATTGCCGACTCTGATCTCCAGCATCTGCAGTCCCTACTTTCTCTTTGTCTTATATCCACCCAAGATCTCTATGGTCCTCTAATTCTGGCCTCTTGAATATTCTGCTTTTAGTTGCTCCACCATTGGTAGCTGTATCTTAAGCTGTGACATCTGAAGCTCTGAATTCCGTTTCTAAATATGTCCATTTCTCTATCCTTCTTTCAGATGCTCCTTAAAACCTAACACTTGACCAAAAATTTTTTTCCAAACATTTAGAGTCATACAGCACACAGAGTAAAAGCTTCAGTCCAACTCGGCAAGCCAACTAAGTTTCCCAAACTAAACTAGTGTCGTCTGTTTGCATTCTGCACATATTCCTCAAAAGCCTTCCTATCCACGTACCTGCTCATGTGCCTTTTAAATGCTGTATCTACCATTTCATTCCACTTAAGAACCACCCTCTCTCTTAAAAGGTTGCCGATCAAATTCCTTTCAGAGCTTTGTCTTCGCATCTTTAAATTATGCCCTCTAGGTTTGAACTCTCCGTCCCTATGGAAAAGACATTTGCTATTCACCTTATCATGCTCCCCATGATGTTATAAACCTCTATAATGGTCTACCCTCAACCTCCTATGCTCCAGAGAAAGATGTCCCAGCCCCTTCTTATAACTGAAACTCTCTGTTTCCAACAACATTCTGTAAATCTTTTCTGAACCCTCTCCAATAATATCCTTCCTATAGCAGGGCAACCAGAACTGCACACAGTACTCCAGAAAAGATCTCACCAACATCCTGCGTACAACCTCAATATCCCAGCTCCTATATTCAATGCTCTGAGCAATGAAGCCAAGCATGCTAAACGTCTATTTAACCACCCTGACGTGGGATGCTAAATTCAAAGATTCTGTTCTACAACACTACCCAGGGCCCCACTATTAATTGTACAAGACGTGCCCTTGTTTGCTTTCTAAAATGCAAAAGGGAAGGCTAGAAAATGGGAAGCCTCCAAAAATGAGATAACAAGAGTCCAGAGACAATATATTCCTGTTAGGGTGAAAGGAAAAGCTGGCATGCGTAGAGAATGCTGAATGACTACAGAAATTGAGGTTTTTGTTAAGAAAAAAGAAGGAAGCATATATCAGGTATAGACAGGAGAGATCAAGTGAATCCTTAGAAGTATATAAAGGCAGTAGGAGTACACGTAAGAGGGAACACAGAGGGTAAAAAGAGGACATGAGATAGCTTTAGGGTTTTTATAAATACATTAAGGTCGTAAGGGTAACTCGGGAGAGAATAGGACCTCTCAAATATCAGCAAGCCAGCCAATGTGTGGAGCGGCAGGAGATGGGGGAGGTACTAACTGAGTATTTTGCATCAGGTTTGCAGTGGAAGATATAGAATATGGAGAAATAGATAGTGACATCTTGAAAAAATGTCCATATTACAGAGGTGGTGGTGCTAGATGTCTTGTAATGCATTAAAACGGATCAATCCCCAGGACCTGATCGAGAATTAGAAGCATAGATTTAGGGTGAGAGGGGAAAGATCTAAAAGAGACCTAAGGGGCAACGTTTTCACGCAGAGGGTGGTTCATGTATGGAATGAGCTGGCAGAGGAAGTGGTAGATGCTAGTTCAATTGCAACATTTAAAAGGTATCTGGATGGGTATATGAATAGGAAGGGTTTGAAGGGATATGGGCCGGGTGCTGACAGGCGAGACTAGATTGGGTTAGGATACCTGGTCGGTGTGGACAAGTTGGACTGAAGGGTCTGTTTCCGTGCTGTACATCTCTATGACTCCAAGTGTACCTGAGAACTCTGTGGGAAGCTAGGAAGTTGATTGCTGGGCACCTTGCTGAGATATTTGTATCATCAATAGTTACAGGTGAAGTGCCAGAACTAATTATAATTTAATAATTACTAGTTATTAAATAGTTTGATAACTATTTAAGAAAGGTAGTAAGGAAAAGGCAGGGAACTATAGACTAGTGAGCCTGACATAGGTGTTGAACAAGTTGTTGGAGGGAATCCTAAGGGACAGGATTTACATGTATTTAGAAAGGCAAGGACTGATTAGGGATAGTCAGCATAGCTTTGTTCATGATAGATCATGTCTCACGAACTTGACTGACGTTTTGAAGAAGTGACAAAGAGGATTTATGTGGACAGAGCAGTAATGTGATCTGTATGGACTTCAGTAAGGCGTTTGACAAGGTTCCTCATGGGAGACTGGTTAACAAGTTTAGAGCTCATGGAATACATGGAGAACTGGCCATTTGGATATAGAACTGGCTTGAAGGCCTGTGACCGGTGGTGTACCACAAGGATCGGTGCTGGGTCCACTGCTTTTCATCATTTATATAAATGATTTGTTTGAGAACATAGGAGGTATAGTCAGTAAGTTTGCAGATGACACCAAAATTGGAGATGTAATGGACAGCAAAAACGGTTACTTAGAGTAAAATGGGCTCTTGATCAGATGGGTCAATGGGCTGAGGAGTGGCAGATGGAGCTTAATTTAGGTAAATGCGAGATGCTGCATTTTGGGAAAGCAAACCTTAGCAGGATTTATACACTTAATGGTATGTTTCTGGGAGTGTTCCTGAACAGAAACCTTGGAGTGCAGGTTCATAGCTCCTTGAAAGAAGAGTCGCACGTAGATAGAATAGTGAAGGCGGCATTTGATATGCTTTCCTTTATTGGTCAGAGCATTGAGTATAGGAGTTAGGAGGTCATGTAGCGGCTATACAGGACATTGGTTAGGCTGCTTTTGGAATATTGTGTGTAATTCTGGTCTCCTTCCAATTGGAAGGATGTTGTAAAACTTGAAAGGGTTCAGAAAATATTTGCAAGAATGTTGCCAGGGTTAGAGGATTTGAGCTAAAGGAAAAGGTGGAATAGGATGGGGCTGTTTTCCCTGAAGCCTTGGAGGCTGACAGGTGACCTTATAGAGGTTTATAAAATCATGAGGGGCATGAATAGGATAAATAGACAAAGCATTTTCCCTGGATTTGGGGAGTCCAGAGTTCGAGGGGATAGGTTCAGGGTTAGAGGGGAAAGACATAATAGGGACCTAAGGGGTAACTTTTTCAAGCAGAGGTTGGTGTGTGTTTGGAATGAGCTGCCAGAGGAAGTGGTGGAGGCTGGTTCAATAACAGCATTTAAAAGGCACCTGGATGGGTATATGAATAGGAAGGGTTTAAAGGGGCATGGGCCAAGTGCTGGCAAATTAGGTCAGGATATTTGGGTGGCATAGACCAGTTGGTCTGTTTCCATGCTGTATATCTCTATGACCCACATTTATCCAAATTAAACTCCGTCTGCCACTCCTCAGCTCGTTGGCCCAATTGATCAAGATCTCTTTGTAAATGTACATAACCTTCTTTACTGTCTAACTGACCATCAATCTTGGTATCATCCACAAACTTAGTGACTATACTTTCTCAATTCTCATACTTTATTTATCGTGTTCTTGTGAAGTTTTATCACATTAGAAATGCAAGCTCTTGTTACGTAATTTTGTTGAGAGAAAGACTAGACTAGCAGCTTAACAGCCTGGCATTTAGAAGTTTCAGGCAGTATAGAGATTGTAGAAGTTGAGGAGTAGCTTTACTGGTTAGGTAGAATATCACATGTTCTGAGGGAGTGCTCATCCAGTGAGGCCATATGGGTGGGGCTCAGGAATAGGAGGAGTGCAATCATTTTGATGTGATTGTACCACAGGTGCCCCAACAGCCAATGGGTGATAGTTCTTTGAAACAATATGTAAATACTCCAACTAGAGAAAGGGCCATACAAGGCATTCAGCTGGCCAGGTAATCGAATTTTCAGTGGGGCAGCATTTCAGGAATAATGACCATAATTAAGTAAATTTTAAGTTACTGATGGATAAGATTAGTCCTCAGGTGATAGCACTAAAGGCTAACCACCAAAGATAGGCAGGAACAGGGGCAGTTATTGGAGGGTAAATCCACATCTGACATGTAGGAATCTTTTAAAGACCAGTTGATTAAAGTTCAGGACTATCACATTACTGTGAAAATGAGGATAAACATGGCAAAATTCAGGAACCTTAGATGATAAGAGAAATTGAGAGCTTAATCAACAAGAAAAAGGAGGCATACATAAGGTTTAGGAAACTGAAGACAGAACACAAACACAGTTGCAAAGAACTTAAGTAAGCAATTACAAAGGCTAAAACGTATCATGAAATACTTCTGGCAAATAGGATTAAGGAAAATCCCAAACATAAGTAGCAAGAGGATAGCTATAGAAAGAAGAGATCCACTCAATGACGGAGGAAGGGAGTGAGATCTTTAATGAAAACTTTACAACAAAGGTGCAGGACATGATGGATGGTGAGTTTCAGGAGGGGCATGTTTATATTCTATGGCATGCCAATATTTAAAATACAGAAATTATTTGAAAAGCTCAGCAGGTCTGGCAGCATCTGTCAAGAGAAATCAGTTAACATTTCAGGCCCAGTGAGCATTCAGTTCTCAGGAAGGTCACTGGACCTGAAGTGTTAACTCTGATTCCTCTTCACAGATGTTGCCAGACCTTTGAGCGTTTTCAGCAATTTCTGTTTTTGTTTCTAATCTACAGTTCTTTCAGTTTTTAATATTAAAAAAAGATGTTGGGGCATTTTGAAAAGGAGTAAGGTATACACGATCCCAGGACCAGAATGCTGAGGGAGGGAGGTGAGGAAATTGCTGGGGCTTTGCATGAAATCTTTGTATCCTCTTTAGTCACGGAAGACACTCCACAGGACTGAATAAGAGCCAATGTTGTTCCTTTGTTTAAAGAGGACCGAAGGGATAATCTGGGACAATACCAGTGGTAAGGAAATTATTGGAGAAGTTTCTCAAGAACAGGATTTATTCACATTTGGAAAAACATCGATTTATTACCAATAGGTAGCAGGACTTCGAGCAGGGATAACAAACTTGATTGAGTTTTTCGAGGAAGTGACAAAGGTAATTAATGAGGGCAGGACAGTAGACATGGACTTTAACATACAAAAGAACAATTTTTATTGGTGTAAGTAATCACAAATGACATTGTGTTAACACTGTATCAACATCTTTACTCCAAGCCCTCTAAATGATTCCCCCCCCCCCCCAACCATAGCATAAATCCTGCTCTGTCCACACTTCACTTCAACTCTGACGAAGTGTCATCTAGACTCAAAATGTAGCTTGCTCTCTCTCCATGGATGCTGTCTGATTTCAGCGTCTGCAGTAATTTGTTAGTTTTGCGGCCAATACCAATGACAGAATTTGATCATAAATCCCTTGGGCCTTATAAAACAAAACTTATGCACACACTCTAAATAAATATAAAGGTAACACAGCCACATTTCTATGTAATTCAACACTGAGCTCATGATGAACACAATCTTTAATCAGGGAGGAGAAAGTGAGGACTGCAGGTGCTGGAGATCAGAGATGAAAATGTGTTGCTGGAAAAGCGCAGCAGGTCAGGCAGCATCCAAGGAGCAGGAGAATCGACGTTTCGGGCATAAACCCTTCTTCAGGAATGGAGGCCTGATTCCTGAAGAAGGGCTCATGCCCAAAACGTCGATTCTCCTGCTCCTTGGATGCTGCCTGACCTGCTGCGCTTTCCCAGCAACACAATCTTTAATCAGCATAGTACGAGATACAGTCTTCTAAAGATTTCCATTAACAGACCTCAACTATTTTCTCTGGAGACGACTCAGTAAGATTGTTCCGGAATTCAGCATTAATATTCTGTCTTGCAGCTAAGCAGTAGGACACAAAGTTAGTTTCAATTCATTATCAAACATCAAACATGAATATGCCATAAATTCAAATCTCATGTGTAAAATAATAATTCAGGCTTAAGCAATTTTCCTAAGAAACATCACAAGTTTTCTAACATGAAATGTTGACTAAAGACATTCTGCATTACCAAACAATGAAACAACCACAAATCAGAAAAATGCAATTTAACAAATATGATTATGAACAAAATATAATGAAAATTCTTTTACTAGTGAAATAAAAATTGACCTTCCATTTCCTATGTGTATACAGTAACATAAATCAGCATATAATTTGGAATCCCTCACTTTTAGCCGTTAGCCAGAGACTATTTCCCAGGGCAGAAATGACTAACACGAGGGGTCATGGTTTTAAGCTGGTTGGAGGAAAGTATAGAGGTGATGTCAGAGGCGGGTTCTTTACACAGAGAGTTGTGAGAGCATGGAATGCGTTGCCAGCAGCAGTTATGGAGGTAGGGTCATTGGGGACATTTAAGAGACTCCTGGACATGCATATGGTCACAGAAATTTGAGGGTGCATACATGAGGATCAGTGGTCGGCACAACATCGTGGGCTGAAGGGCCTATTCTGTGTTCTATGTTTTATTATATGCATCAGGTTAAAACAATCAGTGTCAAAGGATGAAGGCGTGCACAGTACAAGCCTTCTTGGATTGACAGGTTGATTCAAGTTATTCAAACTAGGCTTTCCTTCTGGTCGGCATGGATGAGTTGGACTGAAGGGTCTGTTTCCAGGCTGTGTGACTCTATGACTTGTGATGGAGAAAAATCTACAGGTCTGACGCATCTATGGAGAGATAAGCAATTAGTATTTCTTATCCAATGTTCTACAGATGAGTTTTGCTGAGTTTTTTTTGGCATTTTATTTTTATTTTTCTTTGATTCATTTTATATGGTTAACAATACATGCAGAATGACAATATACACATTCTTCAAGTTCTATACGCTGTTTACTAATGCACAATTCAACCATTTAACATGTAGTTTTTTGTTTCCTTTGATATAATTAAGTAAATCTTTAAAGAATTGGAGGTCTGGCTAAGCTCTGAGTCCTTGCTCTGAGTTCTTGATAATTTTAAATATCCTGAGTCTCTCCAGAGCTTTTATTGTATTTTCAGTTGGGTTCCCAGGAGAGCCATGAGATTAATGATCGCTTAAATTCCGTCATAAATTATTGTCTGTAACTTGCATGCCAACCTTGTATTGCAAGAAGTCAAAGTCACAAAATTGCAACATCTGGAAGAATTTATTCTCCGTTACTTATCCAGCAACAATTTAAAGAATAAAATAAAATTAGTTTGAATGCAAGGATATAAAAAGCATAAAAATATAAAGAAATGTGGATATGGTAAATCAGTGTTATGACATGGAGGTGAATCCCTCTGTTAACTAAACCAATCACCCAGAAAAATCTCATCTCGCAATCTGTTAAAATATGAGTGACAGAGAGGTCCTAAATTCCACTATTTAAAGAAAATAACATCAAATCATTTACTCTCTCTAAACATGAACATTAAACAAAAACTATTCACAAATCTAAGCCTCCCTATCTCTTAATTGCTTATTATTTGGCTCTAACTCTATAAAAATAATATGTTCCAATAAGACACTTATTAAAATTACATTAATGATCTTAAAAACAGTCTCAGTCTTCTTCTGTGCCTTCACTCTTCCGGCTGCTGATCTCTCTGGGTCATCATCTTTCTTTTTAGTGTGAGTATGTTTTACATAAAAAGATACCTTTGATAGAGTGTTTTCTAGTTTCTTTGAGAGCAAGACGCTATATTGGCAGTTAGCTTTCCAGCAGTTTCTCTCATTGGTCAGGGAGCAACTGCCAATTTTAAAACGTTCGCATTCTTACACCCCCAACATCGGATCATCTCATTAGTTTGATGTTGACAAAACAGTAAATTCAAACTAGATTGGGTTTTAATATTCTGGGGCACAATTTAAGTTGACTGATTAAATTCAAATTGTTCTCAAAACAGCAACCAAAACTCAGATATCCATTTCACAGCCAAATGCTACATATTTTCAATTTTCCAGTACACTCTGGGACTGCCATCAAGTCGTATACACAGGTGCTTATAATATTTCAGTTCAGAAGAGCATTCTCTCTCTCATATAGTTACAGGATACACCTTCAACTTTATAACAAAAATAGAATAGATACAGCAGGTCTGGCAGTATCTGTGGTTAGAAATCAGAGTTAATTTTTTGTGTCACGAGACCCTTCCTCAGAACTTTGATTTCTGCCCACAGATGGTACCAGACCTATTGAGCTTTTCCAGCAATTTCCATTTTTGACATCAAAAGCATCATACAGGATGCTAATCTTCTCTTCCTGATTATTTTATTTGATATATTTCAATTTAAATTTTGTTCATTGTATTAGATAAAAGATTCAAGAATCAAAGTCTTGCACAGGAAAAGTGCCTAGTTTCTCAATCTTTCAATAACCACGTTGTCCTGAATAACTTGAATCAATCTGTCAATCCAAGAAGGTCTTGTATTGTGCATCTCTTTATTTCCTTGATACTTACTGTCAAGATTCTTTTATCATGTGCATAAGGTTAAAAGTCTGAATTATACGCCAATTTTGTTACTGGGAAATGGAACACCAACTTTTATTGTGCTAATAAAGGAATTTTCATTGTATTTTGTACATAATTGTATTTGTTAAATTGCATTTTCCTAATTTGTGTTTGTTTCATTATGTTTGATAATGCAGAATGTCTTTAGACGATATTTCAAACTTTAGGTTCTTAATGAGTATTTTGCATTGGTATTCACTGAGGAGAAGAGCAAAGATGATTAGATTAAGGAGGTATATGCTGATATTCTAGGCCATGTCAATGTTAAGGAGGAAGAGATATTGTGTGTCTTGAAAATCATTGAGGTAGATAATTGCCCCTGACCTGATAGGATTTATCCCAGAATACTGAGGGAGACAAGCCCGAAAACCGCTAGGCCTTGACTGAGGTCTTAATACCCTCTTGAGCGATCGTGACATTCCAGAAGAGTGGAGAATATCCAATGTTTTCTTTAAAGTCGAGGAATAGAGATAATAATAAATTATAACCCAGTGGTCCTGACAGCAATGGCAGGAAAATTGATGGAGAAGATCTGAGAGACAGGATTCACTTAATTTGGAAATGAAATAACTTATTAGGGAGTGTTGGCATGGTTTTGTATCAATAGACAATAGATGCAGGAGTAGGCCATTCTGCCCTTTGAGCCTGCACCACCATTCAATACGATCATGGCTAATCATCCTTAATCAGTATCGTGTTCCTGCCTTATCTCCATAGCCCTTGATTCCACAATCCTCGAGAGCTCTATCCAACTCTTTCTTAAATGAATCCAGAGACTGGGCCTCCACTGCCCTCTGGGGAAGAGCATTCCACACAGCCACCACTCTCTGGGTGAAGACGTTTCTCCTCATGTCTGTCCTAAATGGTCTACCCCGTATTTTTAAGGTGTGTCCTCTGATTTGGCACTCACCCATCAGCGGAAACATGTTTCCTGCCTCCAGAGTGTCCAATCCTTTAATAATCTTATATGTCTCAATCAGATCCCCTCTCAGTCTTCTAAACTCAAGTGTATACAAGCCCAGTCGCTCCAG
>NC_057711.1:92933559-92939750 GCF_004010195.1 Chiloscyllium plagiosum
TCCTTCCTCATAGCTCCATAGTTCCCTTTATTCAACAGAAGTATTGTCACTTCCGATTGTACCCTCTCCCTCTCAAATTGCAGATTGAAGCTTATTGTATTATGGTCACTACTTCCCAATGGCTCCTTCACTTCGAGGTCCGTGACCAATTCTGGTTCGTTGCACAATACCAGATCCAGAATTGCCTTCTCCCTGATCGGCTCCAGTACCAGCTGTTCTAAAAATCCATCTCTGAGGCACTCCACAAAGTCTCTTTCTTGAGGTCCAATACCATCCTGATTCTCCCAGTCTACCAGCATGTTGAAATCCCCCATAACAACTGTGGTAACACCTTTGCGACAGGTCAATTTCAGCTCCTGATTCAACTTACATCCGACATCCAGACTACTATTTGGGAGCCGGTAGATAATTCCCAAGAAGGTCTTTTACCCTTAGAATTTCTCAGTTCTATCCACACTGACTCTACATCCCTTGATTCTCGGTCCCCCCGCGCAGGGGTCTGAATATCATCCCTTACCAACATGGCCACCCCACCCCCTCTGCCCGTCAGTCTGTCCTTACGATAGCACATGTAGCCTTGAATATTCATTTCCCAGGCCCTGTCCACTTGAAGCCACGTCACAGTTATCGGGGAGATCTTGTCTCACAAATCTGAGTTTTTTTGAGGAAGTTACGAAAATGATTAATGAGTGTAAAGCAGAGAATATTGTCTACATGGACAGTACCAAAGTATCTGACAAAGTCCCTCATGTAGACTCACCCAGAGGATTAAGTCAAATAAGATCCATGATGAGTTTATACATTGGAAACAAAATTTGCTTAATCACAGAGGACCCAGGGTATTTGTGGAGGAATGTTTTTCTGGCTGGAGGTCTATGACCAATCGTGTTCCACAAGGATCAGTGCTGGAACCACTGTTGTTTACAATAATTTAGATGAAAATGTTGGTGGCCTGATTAGTATGTTTGCTGCAGTTGTGGATGGTGAGCAAGGTTATCAAGGATTAGGTTAGATTAGATTAGAGTCCCTACTGTGTGGAAACAGGCCCTTCGGCCCAACAAGTCCACACCGACCCTCCAAAGAGCAACCCACCCAGACCCATTGCCCTACATTTACCCCTGCACCTAACATTACAGGCAATTTAGCATGGCCAATTCACCTTGCCTGCAGATCTTTGGGTTGTGGGAGGAAACCAGAGTACCCAGAGGAAACCCACGCAGATACGGGGAGAATGTGTAAACTCCACACAGACAGTTGCCCAAGGTGGGAATTGAACCCAGAACTCTGGTGCTGTGAGGCAGCAGTGCTAACCACTGAGCCACCTTTTTTTTAATCTTTTCACAAGTTAGGTGGAGAAATGGCAGGTGGAGTCTAATCTGATAAGTGTGAGGTGATACATTTTGGGAGGTCAAAATGCAAGATGGAAGTGTACTGTAAATCTTAGGACCCTTAAGAGCACTGATGCACAAAGAGATCTTCAGGTGCAAGTCAATAGCAAGTTCGAACTAAAGTTTATAAGGTGGTAAAAGAAGAGTATGGTATGCCTGCTTTCATCAGTCAGGACATTGAGTATAAACATTGGCAAGTCATGTTACCACTGTACTCACTGCAGTTAGAGCATATTTGGAGTATTTTGTGGAGTTCTGATCTCTACATTATAGGAAGGATGTGGCAACATAAACATTAAACAAGTTTTAAAAGTCTCCTTAAAAAAATAACTATTTCAAATATCATACAAGGTTTTTCTTTTAAACAAACTTGAAAACCTTAACTTGAAAAACAGAACCTGTTTCTATCAATCAAAAACAAAATCAGTGTTTCATTATGTTTTGTAGACTTATACTTATCTAGTGTAAGCTGAACTCAGTTAGGAGTGCTCAAAGTAGGTACTCGATGACATAAGGTGGTGACCTGGCTCTTCCATTTTGAAAAATACATATAATCTAGTTTGAAAATTTCTGATTGCTTTTTTTCCAACATTGGATCTTCACATTCCATAATATCCTCCCTTCTTACTTAAAGCGTGTGATAAAATTTGTTTTAAATTTGACATATTCATATAAGGTCATAAATATATCACTGCATCTGCATTAGTATATTAATTTCAAGAACAATATTCACATCAGCTCTACCTGCGATAACCTTGTTTATTTTTAAAACTGCTTACCTTCTAGGGCAGCATCATCACCTTTAAACACTTCTTTTCTTGTTCTATGTAAAGCCTTGAAAAGCTGCAATACCTTCCAAAGTGAAAAGATGATACTCAAACCAAATGTTTACATATCGAACATACAACATGTCAGCGCAGTACAGGCCCTTTGGATCTCAATGTTGTGCCGACCTGTGGAATTAAACTCAAGCCCATCTAACCAACATGATTCCATTTCCATCCATATGTTTAGCCAATGACCATTTAAATGCCTTTAAAGTTGGCGCGTCTACTACCGTTGCAGGTAGGGCGTTCCATGCCCCAACTACTCTCCAAGTAAAGAAACTACCTCTGACATCTGTCCTATATCTATCACTATGTTCCCTTATGCTGTACATCATCACCATCTGAGGAAAAAGGCTCACACTATCCACCCTTTCTAACCCTCTGATTATCTTATACATCTCAATTAAGTCACCTCTCAACCTTCTTCTCTCTAATGAAAACAGCTTCAAGTCCCTTATCCTTTCCTCATAAAGCCTCCCTGCCATGCCAGGCAACATCCTACTAAATCTCCTCTGAACCCTTTCCAATCATTCCACATCCTTCCAAGAATGTGGTGACCAGAATTGTATGCAATACTCCAAATATGGCCACACCAGAGTTTTGTACAGCTGTAACATGACCTTGTGGCTCCGAAACTCAATGCATCTACCATTAAAAACTACCACACTGTATGCCTTCTTGTGAGCAGCACGGTGGCACAGTGGTTAGCACTGCTGCCTCACAGCGCCAGAGACCCAGGTTCAATTCCCGTCTCAGGCGGCTATCTCTGTGGAGTTTGCACATACTCCCCGTGTCGGTGTGGGTTTCCTCCGGGTGCTCCGGTTTCTTCCCACAGTCCAAAAATGTGCAGGTTAGGTGAATTGGCCATGCTAAATTGCCCGCAGAGTCAGGTGAAGGTGAAGGGGAAGGGTCTGGGTAGGTTGCTGTTCGGAGGGTCGGTGTGGATTTGTTGGGCCGAAGAGCCTGTTTCCACACTATAAGTAATCTAATCTAAACAATCCTATCAAGCTGGGCGGCAACTTTCATGGACATTGAGATCTCTCTGCTCATCTACACTGGCAAGAATCTTACCATTAGCCTAGTACTCTTTATTTCTGTTGCGTCTTCCAAAGTGAACCACCGTACATTTTTCCAAATAAAACTCCATTTGTCACCTCTCAGCTCCGCTCTGCAGCTTACCTATGTCTCTCTGTAATATCCTTCATCACTATCCACAACTCCACCAATCTTGGTCCTTGGGGGAATTTTTACTATTGCTGTGTGGAGGCTTTAAACTAATGTGGCAGGGGGCTGGGAACCAGAAGAGAAAACAAGTAGGCAGCGAGGTAGAGACTGGAGACTGTAAGAATTAAGAAGGTAGCATTAATAAAGGGAAGAGTAGGCAGAGAGCAGATGAGTGCACAAAAACTGGTGACCTGAAATGCATCTACTTTAATGCAAGGAGTATAGTGTGTCAGGCAGATGAACTTAGGGCTTGGATTGGTGCCAGAGAGTATGGCGTTATTGCAATCACAGACTTGAAGGAAGGGCATGATGATTGGCAACTAAATGTTCCAGGATATAGATGCTTCAGACAGGACAGTGGTGGGGGGGGCGGGTGTGGAGTTGCATTGCTGGTCAGGGACGATATTATGGCTGTGCTAAAGGACTCACTATGAAGGTCTTGGGTAGTGAGGCATTATGGGTGGAGCTGAGAAATAAGAAGCGTGCAGTTACAGTGAGTGTGAGGTAGAAGAACAAATAGGTAAACAGACTATGGAAAGATGTAGAAGCAATAGGGTAGTCGTGAGGGGAGATTTTAATTTCCCCAACATTGACTGGGACACACTTAGTGTCAGAGGTCTGGATGGGGTAGAATTTGTAAGAAGTGTCCAGGAGAGTTTTCTAGAGCAGTATGTCAATAGTCCGATGAGGGAAGAGGCCATATTGGACCTGGTACTGGGGCACGAGCCAAGACAGGTGGTAGACATTGCGATGGGGGATTTCTTTGGGAACAGTGACCACAATTCTATAAGTTTTAGAATACTCGTAGATAATGAGGAGAATGGTCGTAAGGGAAGAGTACTAAACTGGGCAAAGGCCAATTATATCAAAATTAGGCAGGAGCTTGGAAATGTGGATTGGACACAGCTATTTGAAGGGACGTCCACATTTGAGATGTGGGAGGCTTTCAAAGATAGGTTAAAGATAGTGCAGGATAGGCATGTCCCGTTGAAGGCAAAGGATAGGAAGGGCAAGATTCGTGAACCGTGGATGACAGGAGAAATTGCTTGACTAGCGAAGAAGAAAAGGGAAGCGTACACAAGGTCTAGGCAGCTAAGAACAGAACAGACCCTGGAGGAATATCGGAAGAGTAGGACAAGTCTTAAAGAAGGAATCAAGCGGGCTAAAAGGGGTCATGAAATAGCTTTAGCGTGCAGAATTAAGGAGAATCCCAAAGCATTTTATTCTAATATAAGCAGCAAGCGGGTAACTGAGAAAGGATTGGTCCAGTAAAGGATAACGAAGGAAGGCTGTATGTCGAACCTGAGAGAATGAGTGAGATTCTGAATGATTACTTTGCATCAGTGTTCACTGAGGAGAGGAACATGATGAATGTTGAAATTAGAGATAGAAGTTTGATTAGTCTGGATCACGTTGACATAAGTAGGGAAGATGTGTTGGGTAGTCTAGAGGTTATTAAGATGGACAAATCCCCAGGATGGCACAGTGGTTAGCACTGCTGCATTCACAGCGCCAGAGACCCAGGTTCAGTTCCCGCCTCAGGCGACTCTGTGTGTGGAGTTTGCACATTCTCCCAGTGTCTGCATGGGTTTCTCCCGGGTGCTCCAGATTCCTCTCACAATCCAAAAATGTGCAGGTTAGGTGAATTGGCCATGCTAAATTGCCCGTAGTGTTAGGTGAAGGGGTAAATGTAGGGGAATGGGTCTGAGTGGGTTGCGCTTCGGCGGGTCGGTGTGGACTTGTTGGGCTGAAGGGCCTGTTTCCACACTGTAAGTAATCTAATCTAATCTAGGACCAGATGGGATCTATCCCAGGTTGCTGAGGGACGTGAGAGAGGAAATAGCTGGGGCCTTGACAGATATCTTTGTGGCATCCTTAAATACAAGTGAGGTGCCAGAGAACTGGAGGGTTGCTCATGTTGTCCCCCTGTACAAGAAGGGTAGTAGGGATATTCTGGTTAACTACAGACCAGTGAGCCTGACGTCAGTGGTGGGAAAGTTGCTGGAGAAGGTACTGATGGATAGGATCTATTTATATTTAGAAAAGAATGGGCTTATCAGAGATAGGCAACATGGTTTTGTGCGGGGGAGATCATGCCTTACCAACTTAATAGAGTTCTTCGAGGAAGTGACCAAGTTGATAGATGAAGGAAGGGCTGTTGATGTCATATACATGGACATTTAAAGCATTTAATAAGGTTCCCCATGGTAGACCAATGGAGAAAGTGAAGTCATATGGTGTGCAGGGTGTTCTAGCTAAGTGGATAAAGGACTGGTTGAGCAACAGGAGACAGAGTGGTAGTTGAAGGAAGTTTCTTAAAATGGAGAAAGGTGACCAGTGGTGTTCCACAGGGGTCAGTGTTGGGGCCACTGTTGTTTGTAATATACGTAAAAGATCTGGAAGAGGGCACTGTTGATACGATCAACAAGTTTGCAGATGACATGAAGATTGGTGGAGTAGCAGAAAGATAAGGGACTGTCAGAGAATACAGGAAGATATAGACAGACTGGAGAAGTGGCAGATGGTTTTCAATCTAGACAAATGTGAGGTGATGCATTAAGGCAAGACTAATTCTAGAGCAAATTATACAATGAACAGAAGAGCCTTGGGAAAAGTTGATGGGCAGAGAGATCTGGGAGTGCAGGTCCATTGTATCCTGAAGTTTGCTGTACAGGTGGATAGTGTGGTCAAGGCGGCATATAGCATGCTTGCCTTCATTGGACGGGTATTGAGTATAAGAGCTGGCAAGTCA
>NC_057711.1:92943239-92967058 GCF_004010195.1 Chiloscyllium plagiosum
CTACCCCTCGGGTCGCAAGCCACATTCCTGATGAAGGGCTCTTGCCCGAAACATCGATTCTTCTGCTCCTCAGATGCTGCCTGAACTGCTGTGCTTTTCCACCACCACATTCTTGACTCCATATAGATCATGTCTACCACTCTGCCATCATCAATCCTCGTTACTCCTTCAAAACACTCAATCAAGTTCATGAGTCATGACAAAGCCATGCTGACTATCCCTAATCAGTCCTTGTCTTTCCAAATACATGTACATCCTGTCCCTCAGGATTCCCTCCAACAACTTGCCTACCACCGATGTCAGACTCACCTGTCTATAGTTCTCTGGCCTTTCCTTACCGCCTTTCTTAAAAAGTGACACCACGTTAGCCAACCTTCAGTCATCCGGCACCTCACCTGACTATCCATGATACAAATATTTCAGCAAAGTGCCCAGCAATCACCTCCCTAGCTTCCCAGAGAGTTCTAGAGTACACTTCATCAGGTTCTGGGGATTTATGCACTTTAATGCATTTGAAGACATCCAGCACCTCCTCCTCTGTAATAGGGACATTTTTCAAGATGTCATCATCCAATTCTATACCTCCTGTGTCCTTCTGCACAATAAACACTATTGCAAAATACTCATTTAGTATCTCCCCTATTCCGCAGCTACACAATACACTGCCATGCTGTTTTTGAGAGGCCCTACTCTCTCGCTCATTACCCTTCTGTCCTGAATGTATTTATAAAACCCTTTGGATTATCCTTAACTGTATTTGCTAAAGTAATTTGAAAGGTCCTGGGGAAAATTGATGTACAGAAAGATCTAGGTGTTGTTGTCCATTATTCCTGAAGGTGGCAACACAGGTCAATAGAGTGGTCAAAAAGGCATACGGCATGCTTTCCTTCATCTTGTATTGAGTACAAGAGCTGGCAGGTCATGTTACAGTTGTTTCAGACTTTGGTTTGGCCACATTTGGAATACTGTGTACAGTTCTGGTTGCCACATTGCCAAAAGGATGTGGATGCTTTGGCAAGGTTCAGCAGAATGTTGCCTGGTATGGAAGGTGCTAGCTATGAAGACAGGTTGAGTAGATTAGGATTATTTTCATTGCAAAGAAGGAGGTTGAGAGGGGACCTGATTGAGGCCTACAAAATCACGACAGGTGTAGATGGGGTGGATCAAAAGAAACTTTTTCCCCAGAGTGAAGGACTCAACTACAAGGGGTCATGAGTTCAAAGTGAGATGGGAAAAGTTTAGAGGAGATATGCATGGAAAGTTTTTCACGCAGAGGGTGGTGGGTGCCTGGAATGCGTTGCCAGTGGAGGTGGTAGGGGCGGGAACGGTAGCGTCATTTAAGATGTATCTAAATAAGATACACGAATGGTCTGGGAGCAAATGGATACAGAAAATAGGTGACAGGTTTAGATAGGATTGGTGCAGACTTGAAGGATCAAGGGCCTGTTCCTGTGCTGTAAGGTTCTTTGTTCTATCTCATGTCCCCTTTTTGTCCTCCTGATTTCCCTCTCAAGTATACTCCTACTGTGTTATACTCTAAGGTTTCACTCGACCTCGCCTTCTCTATCTGACATATGCTTCCTTCTTTTTCTTAACCAAAACCTCATTTATCTCGTCATCCAGCATTCCCTACACCTACCAGCCTTTCCTCACACCCTAACAGGAATATACTGTCTCTGGACTTTCGTTATCTCATTTTTGAAGGCTTTCCATTTTCCAGCTGTCTCTTTACCTGCAAACATCTGCCCGCAATCAGCTTTTGAATGTTTTTGTCGAATACCATCAAAATTAGCCTTCCTCCAATTCAGAATTTCAACTTTCAGATTATTCTACCTTTTTCCATTAATATTTTAAAGCCCCAAACTGCTCCCCCACTGACAATTCAGTCACCTGCCCTGCCTTATTTCCCAACAGTAGGTCAAGTTTTAACTTCTCTAGTAGGTACATCTGCGTACTGAATCTAAAAATTTTCTTGTACACACTTCCTCTCCATATAAACACTTAGACTGGGACTATTGGGTCTATAATACAATCGCAGCAAGGTGATTATCCCTTTCTTATTTCTCAGTTCCACCCAAATAACTTCCCTGGATGTCTACCCAGGAATATCCTCCCTAAGTACAGCAGGAATGCTATACCTTATCAAAAACGCCATTTCCCCCTCCTCTCTTGCCCACCACTCCTGCCCAGCCCCCAGCCATCCCAGCATTTGTATCCTGGAACATTAAGCTGCCAATCCTGTGCATCCCTGTTTCTGTAATTGCTATGATATTCCAGTCCCATGTTCCTAAGCGTGCCCTGAGTTCATCTGCCTCCCCTATTAGGCCTCTTGCATTTGAAGTAAACGCAGTTTAATTTATCAGTCCTACCTTGTTCTCTGCTTTGTTCTTGCTTGCCCCAACTATTTGACTTGCTCCCTTTCCCAACTTTACCAATGTTTTTGAAGATAATAACTAAGTGAAATTGTGTCTCATTGGAACTCATTAAAACTGTAGTTAGGTTCTTTTAAGACCTTAGCTTTTTTGAAAAAAATCTTAAAACATTATACCATCCAAGTTTAAATATTTACTTTGCTAAATTCCATTGGTAAACGTAAGCTTTAGATCGAAGGAGTACATATGAGTTCATAGTTGTGGACAGTGAAAGAAAAAGCCATAATCTAAGTCTGCTGGAATTGTGGGAGACAGGAAAAACAATCACGAACAGATATCAGGAAACAAACAAACCACCAATCAAGTCACACTGGAAATTATGTTAATTATGATCTCGCGATGCTGACAGGCCCGGGCAACAAATGATAAAACGAAATAATGTTAGAACAGTTTTAAATTATGTCTTAATACGATGCAGTTTTAAATATACATTTAGACAATTCGCAAGTGACTCAGCATTACCGTTGCTAAGAGGTACAAGACTATTTCAATTTCACCCTTGTGGCCAGTACAAATTAAGCTTCCAATGGTTCCTGGGCAGTCTGCTGTACACGTTGTTAATTAACACAAGTTACGAGCTAATTTATTCACATTTAAATTTAAAGTAAGTCGTAGATTTATAAGTGTTCTCTGCCCAGACAGCGATCTTCAACCGCCAATATAATTCAGGACTGCTGCCTGTGCATAGCTGGGAGAGACTATTATACCAGAACATCAGTGGAAAACAAAACTAATGCATGCGACATTCACTGTGAAGCAAACCACAAGACTAAACTAAAAACATGGAGAAACTTCGAACACATGCACCCTCACTTTCTCAGGATTTGTAGCGTTAGGTCAAACCTGGACGCATTTTCAATAACGGTAACTTGCTGGAGCGGTTTCTCACTACATCACGTGCAAATGATCCAGCGAGTCAGTATTGATACACATTCCCCTGTCTCTGCCGCAATCCCAAGAATCCCTATCCTAGGTTGATTCCTTATCCCGAGAACCCAGGTTTACCTTGCTACGCGCGGCCATGCCACTTGTCACTCCAATGTATACGTATAGGTGCTGCTCAAGGACAAACTATCGTACAATCTTGTCGAAATCGCAATTTTGCCAAGTTATTAGTCAGACCCTATAAGAAGCCATAATCCATAAATATTGCATTTGTAAGAGAGTCTAAGTGTTAGCAACACCTGGAAAATGAAATTATATATTTCAAATGATTATTCTAAGTTTGTTAACATTTTTCTAAAACACCTCAAAAACGAAATGTTAATATTACAGAGGAGGTGGTGCTGGATGTCTTGAAACCCATGAAAGTGAATAAATCCCCAGGACCTGATCAGGTGTACCCTAAAACTCTATGAGAAGCTAGGGAATCAATTGCTGGGCACCTTGTATCATCAATAGTCAGGGTGGCTAACACAGTGCTACTATTTAAGAAAGATGGTAAGGAAAAGCCAGGGAACTATAGACCAGTGAGCCTGTGGTGGGCAAGTTGTTGGAGGGAATCCTGAGGGACAGGCTTTACATGTATTTGGAAAGGCAAGGACTGATTAGGGATACAGTCAAGATTAGAGTGGTGTTGGAAAAGCACGGCAGGTCAGGCAGCATCTGAGGAGGAGGAAAATCAATGTTTCGGGCAAAAGCCCTTCATCAGAAATCAAGGATAAAGATAGTCAGCCATGGCTTTGTGCATGGGAAATCATGTCTCATGAACTGGATTCAGTTTTTTGAAAAAGTAACAAAGACGATTGATGTAGACAGAGCGATCGATATGGACTTCAGTAATGCATTTGACACGGTTCCCCATGGATAGCAAGGTTAGATCTCATGAAATGCAGGGAGAACTAGCCATTTGGATACAGAACTGGCTCAAAGGTAGAAGGTAGAGGGTGTGGTGGAGGGTTGCTTTTCAGACTGGGGGCCTGTGACGAGCTGTGTGCCACAAGGATCACTGCCAGGTCCACTATTTTTCATCATTTATATAGATGATTTAGATGTGAACATAGGAGGTGTAGTTAGTAAGTTTGTAGTTGACACCAAAATTGGAGGTGCAGTGGACAGCAAAGAAGGTTGCTTCAGAATAGAATAGGATCTTGATCAGATGGGCCAATGGGTTGAGGAGTGGCAGATGGAGTTTAATTTAGGTAAATGTGAGCTGCTGCATTCTGGAAAAGCAAATCTGAGCAGGACTTACAAATGATATATCCTGGGTAGTGTAGCTGAACAAAGAGACCTTGGAGCGCAGGTTCATAGTTCCTTGAAAGCAGAATTGCAGGTAGATAGTATAGTGAAGAAGGCATTTGGTATGCTTTCCTTTATTCGTCAGAGCATTGAGTGTAGACGTTGGGAGGTCATGTTGCAGCTGTACAGGACATTGGTTAGGCGACGTTTGGAATATTGCATGCAATTCTGGTCTCTTTTCTATCAGAAGGATTTTATAGAACTTGAAAGAGTTCAGAAAAGATTTACAATGATGTTGCCATGTTTGGAGGATTTGAGCTATAGTGAGAGGCAGAATAGGCTGTGGCTGTTTTTGCTGGAGTGTCGGAGACTGAGGGGTAATCTTAAGAGGTTTATAAAATCATGAGAGGCATGGACAAGATAAATAGACACGGTCTTTTCCCTGAGATGGGGGATTCCTGAACCAGAGGGTAAAGGTTCAGGGTGAGAGGAGAAAGATATACAGCAAAAGGGAACAAAGCGGCAACTTTTTTACATAGAGGGTGGTGTGTGTATGGAATGAGCTGCCAGAGGAAGTGATGGAGGCTGGTACAATTATAGCATTGAAAAGGCATCTGAATGGGTTTAGAGGGTTACAGGCCAAGTGCTGGCAAATGCAACAAGATTAGGTCCGGATATCTCATCGTCATGGAACTGTTGAACCAAAGTGTTTCTTTCCATGCTGTACATGTCTATGACTCCTGAAGTAGGAATAAGGCATCATTCAACTCTTTTAGAACAACATGCTTGTCAGTTAGGCCATGGCTGATCTACATCTAAAACATTCATCCACATGGTTCCATAATTCTTTTCACCCTTACCTAACTAGCGATATATCAATGCCAGTTCTAACATTTTCAGTTGACACAACCATCTGGTCTGTGAGATGTGGTTTCTGGCATCACCCTGAATGCCTTAATTCTAATTTTAAGATTGTGCGTCCTTGTGCTGGATTCCTCTAAAGAGAAGTGTTTCTCTCTATGTTCTCCGACAAATCCCTGAAATAACAATATAATCCATAAGCTTCTAAACTCAAGAGGACGCTTAGTCTATGAAACATTTTGTTTTAGAGCAGTATGTCAATAGTCCGACGAGGGAAGGGGCCATATTTGACCTGGTACTGAGGAACGAGCCAGGATAGGTGGGAGAAGTTGCGGTGGGGGATTTCTTTGGGAACAGTGACCACAATTCTGTAAGTTTTAGAAAACTCGTAGATCAAGAAGAGAGTGGTCCTAAGGGAAGAGTATTAAACTGGGCCAAGGCCAATTATATCAAAATTAGGCAGGAGCTTGGAAATGTGGATTGGACACAGCTATTTGAAGGGAAGTCCACATTTGAGATGTGGGAGGCTTTCAAAGATAGGTTGAAGATAGTGCAGGATAGGCATGTCCCATTGAAGGCAAAGGATAGGAAGGGCAAGATTCGTGAACCTGGGATGACAGGAGAAATTGTACGACTAGCCAAGAGGAGAAACGAAGCAAACATAAGGTCTAGGCAGCTAAGAACAGAACAGGCCCTGAAAGAATATCAAAAGAGTGGGACAAGTCTTAAACGAGGAATCAAGCGGGCTAAAAGGGGTCATGAAATAGCTTTTGCGAGTAGAATTAAGGAGAATCCCAAAGCATTTTATTCTAATATAAGATGCAAGCGGGTAACGGAGAAAGGATTGGTCCAGTAAAGGATAACGAAGGAAGGCTGTGTGTCGAACCTGAGAGAATGAGTGAGATTCTGAATGATTACTTTGCATCAGTGTTCATTGAGGAGAGGAACATGATAAATGTTGAGATTAGAGATAGAAGTTTGATTAGTCTGGATCACGTTGACATAAGTAGGGAAGATGTGTTGGGTAGGCTAGAGGTTATTAAGGTGGACAAATCCCAAGGACCGGATGGGATCTATCCCAGGTTGCTGAGAGAGGAAATAGCTGGAGCCTTGACAGATATTTCTGTGGCATCCTTAAATACAGGAGAGGTGCTGGAGAACTGGAGGGTTGCTCATGTTGTCCCCCTGTACAAGAAGGGTAGTAGGGATATTCCGGGTAACTACAGACCAGTGAGCCTGACATAAGTTGCTGGAGAAGGTACTGAGGGATAGGATCTATTTATATTTGGAAAAGAATGGGGTTATCAGTGATAGGCAACATGGTTTTGTGCAGGGGAGATCGTGCCTTACCAACTTAATAGAGTTCTTCGAGGAAGTGACCAAGTTGATACATGAAGGAAGGGCTGTTGGTGTCATATACATGGACTTTAGTAAGGCGTTTGATAAGGTTCCCCATGGTAGACTAATGGAGAAAGTGAAGTCCTATGGTGTGCAGGGTGTTTTAGCTAGGTGGATAAATAACTGGTTGAGCAACAGGAGACAGACAGTAGTAGTTGAAGGGAGTTTCTTGAAATGGAGAAAGGTGTCCAGTGGTGTTCCACAGGGGTCAGCGTTGGGCCACTGTTGTTTGTAATATACATAAATGACCTGGAAGAGGGCACTGTTGGTATGATCAGCAAGTTTGTAGATGACACGAATATTGGTGGAGTAGCAGAAAGCATAAGGGACTGTCAGAGAATACAGGAGATATAGACAGACCAGAGAGTTGGGCAGAAAAGTGGCAGATGGTTTTCAATCCAGACAACTGTGAGTTGATGCATTTAGGCAAGACTAATTCTAGAGCGAATTATACAATGAACAGAAGAGCCTTGGGAAACTTGGGAAAAGTTGATGGGCAGAGAGATCTGGGAGTGCAGGTCCATTGTATCCTGAAGTTTGCTGTACAGGTGGATAGTGTGGTCAAGGCGGCATATAGCATGCTTGCCTTCATTGGACGGGTATTGAGTATAAGAGCTGGCAAGTCACATTAACATTGTCCAAGACATTGGTTCGGCCGCGTTTAGAATACTGTGTGCAGTTCTGGTCGCCACATTAACAAAAGGATGTGGATGCTTTGGAGAGAGTGCAGAGAAGGTTTACGAGGATGTTGCCTGGTATGGAAGGTGCTAGCTATGAAGGGAGGTTGAGGAGGTTAGATTTATTTTCATGAGAAAAAAGGAGATTGAGGTTTACAAAATCATGAAGGGTCTAGACACGGTGGATAAAGACAAGCTTTTTCCCAGGGTGAAGAATTCAATAATGAGAGGTCACACTTTCAAGGTGAAAGATGGAAAGTTTAAGGGGGATACACGTGACAATTACTTCACACAGAGGGTGATGGGCATTTGGAACGCGTTGCCAACAGAGGTGGTAGCGGCAGGCACGGTAGATTCATTTAAGATGTGACGGGACAGATGCATGAGTAGGAGGGGAGCAGAAGGATACAGGTGCTTAGGAATGGACCAACTGATTTAGACAGTACATTTGGATCGCCTCAGGCTTGGAAGGCCCCGAAGGGCCTTATCCTGGGCTGTAAATTTTCTTTGTTTTTGTTCTTTAGTGTCATCTGCAAATTTACTAACCCATCCTTCTATGAGAACATCCAGGTCATTTATAAAAAAATGACAAACACTGGCCCCAAAACAGTTCCTTGTGATACATTACTTGTAACTGAACTCCAGGATGAGCATTTCCAGCAACCACCACCTTCTATCTTCTTGCAGTTAGCCAATTTCTGATCCACACCGCTGAATCACCCTCAATCCCATGCTCCATATCAAATGCCTTACTCAAATTCATATATACACATCAACCACTTTACTCTTATCCACCTGTTTTGTCACCTTCTCAAAGGACTCAATAAGGTTTGTGAGGCACGACCTACCCTTCACAAAATCGTGCTGATTATCTCTAATCAACTTATTCCTTTCTAGATGATTATAAATCCTATCTCTTATAACCATTTCCAACACTTTACCCACAACCGAAGTGAAGCTCACTGGTCTATAATTACCGGAGGTGTGTCTATTCCCCTTCTTGAACAGTCTTCTGGCATGATTCCTCTCGATAAGGACAACATAAAGATCAAAGCCAAAGGTTCTACAATCTCCTCCCTGGCTTCCCAGAGAATCCTAGGATAAATCCCATCCAGCCCAGGGGATTTATCTATTTTCACACTTTCCAGAATTGCTAACACCACCTTCTTGTGAACCTCAATCCCGTCTACTCTAGTGGCCTGTG
This sequence comes from Chiloscyllium plagiosum, assembly GCF_004010195.1. Taxonomy (NCBI): domain Eukaryota; kingdom Metazoa; phylum Chordata; class Chondrichthyes; order Orectolobiformes; family Hemiscylliidae; genus Chiloscyllium; species Chiloscyllium plagiosum. The sequence goes on from NC_057711.1 coordinate 92,951,990, forward strand.
TCTCACTATTCTCCTTGACACGTTGTCTTTTTTCAGTGTGAATACTGACGAAAAATACTCATTTAGCGCTTCTCCTATCTCCTTTGACTCCATGCACAACCTCCCACTACTGTCCTTGATTGGCCCTAATCTTACTCGAGTCATTCTTTTATTCTTGACATACCTATAGAAAGCTTTTTCTTGGGCTTTCCTTGAGCCTACCTGCTGACGACTTCTCATGTCCCCTCCTGGCTCTTCCTTGCACTCACTCTAGGAATTTCCTCACTAATTTGCAACTCTCAAGCGCTCTAACTGAACCTTCACGTCTCATCCTAAAATAAGCATTCTTCTTCCTCGTGACAAGAGATTCAATGTCTTCCATAAACCACCGCTCCCTCACTCAACCACGTTCTCCCTGCTTGACAGGTAAGTAAGCAGTAGCTGTTCCTTGAATAAGCTCCACATTTCTATTGTTCCCAATTCCCTGCAGTTTCCTTCCCCATCCTATGCATCCTAAATCTTACCTCATTGTATCATAATTGCCTTTCCCCCAGCTATAATTCTTGTCCTGCAGTATATACCAATCCCTTTCCATTGCTGAAGTAAACATAACTGAATTGTGGTTAATATCACCAAAGTGCTCACCTCCCATCAAATCTAACACCTAGCCGGGTTGATTAATGAGTACCAAATCTAATGTGGCCCTGCCCCTTGCTGGCCTGTTTACATACTGTCAAGAGACACTCCTACAATGTTGGACAAAAACTGACCCATCTAAAGTACTCAAACTATAGCATTTCCAGTCAATATTTGGAAAGTTAAAATTACATAACGTACAATTGATTACCAGTTTACAGAAACAATTAATGTTTCAAAAGCTAACATCAAAGGAGTTATTTTACAACATAGTTGAAATCAACATACAGTAAATTTTTATAGAAGTTTATAGAATTCCGAAATATCCTTTAGGCCCAACAGGTTCATACTGACTCTCAGAAGAGCATCTCACCCAGACTTACCCTCCTACTCTAATCCTGATACCCTAATGTAATGGCTAATCCACCTAACCTGCACATCCCTGGACACTATGGACAATTTAGCATAGCCAATCCACCTAACCTGCACATCTTTGGACAATGGGAGGAAACAGAGCATCCGGAGGAAACCCCCAAGAGAACATGCAAACTCCAAGCAGACAGTCACTGGAGGCAGGAATTGTACCCACTGTATTCACTGGCGCTGTGAGGCAGCAGTGCTAACCCACTGAGCCGCCCCTCAGATAAAGGTATGGTTGTGTTACAGAGTCATTGAGTCATAGGGATGTACAGCAGAGAGACAGACCCTTCAGCCCAATTCGTCCATGCCGCCCAGATGCCCTAACCTAATCTAGTCCCATTTGCTAGCACTTGGCCCGTATCCCTTTAAACCCTTCCCTTGCATATACCCATCCAGCTGCCTTTTAAATACTGTAATTGCACCAGCCTCCTCTTCCTCTAGCAGCACATTCCATACACGCATGAAAAGGCTGCATTTAAGTCCCTTTTACATCTTTCCCCTCTCACCCTAAACCTATGCCCTCTAGCTCTGGACTCCCCTATCCCAGGGAAAGACTTTGTCTATTTATCCTATCCATGCTCCTCATGATTTTTAAATTTCTATAAGGTCAACCCTCAGCCTCTGACGCTCTAGGGAAAATAGCCACAGCTTATTCATCCTCTCATTATAGCTCAAATCCTCCAACTCTGGCAACATTCTTGTAAATCCTTTCTGAACCCTTTCAAGTTTCACGCTATCCTTTGGATAGGAAGGAGACCAGAACTGCACACAATATTCCAAAAGTGGCCTAACCAATGTTCTGCACAGCCACAACATGACCTCTAACTCCTATACTCAATGCTCTGACCAATAAAGGAAAGCATATCGAATGCCCTCTTCACTACCCCATCTACCCGTGACTCTACTTTCAGGGAGCTATGAACCTGCACTCCAAGATCTTTTTGTTCAGCAACACTCTCCAGGACCTTACCACTAAGTATATAAGTCCAAATGCTATTCCAAAATGCAGCACCTCGAATGTATCTAAATTAAGCTCCATCTGCCACTCCTCAGCCCATTGGCCCATCTGATCAAGATCTTGTTGTATTCTGAGGTCACCTGCTTCACTGTCCACTATACCTCCAATTTTGGTGTCATCTGCAAACTTACTAACTATACCTCCTACATTCACATCCAAATCATTTATATAAATGTCGAAAAGTAGTGGACTCAGCATCAATCCTTATGGCACACCACTGGTCACAGGCCTGTAGTCTGAAAAGCAACCCTCCTCCACTACCCTCTGTCTTCTAGAGCCAGTTCTGTGTCCAAATGGCTAGTTTTCCTTGTAATCCATGAGATCTATCTGTGCTAACTACTCTACTATGAGGAACTTTGTTGAAAGCCTTACTGAAAAGATAGAACACCTACTTGCAGAGCACTTCAGAGAACATCTCCGGAACACCTGCACCAAACAACCCCAACGCCCCGTAGCCAAACCATTCAACTCCACCTCCTGCTCTGCCAAGGACATATCAGTCCTGGGCTCCTACATCACCATACCTTCACCACTCGATGCCCAGAGGAAGAACGCCTCATCTTCCCCCTAGGGACCCTCCAACCACACATCATCAATATGGACTTCACCAGTTTCTCATTTCCCCTCCCCCCACCAGTTCAGACCTTCCAACTTGACACAGCCCTCATGACTTATCCTACCTGTCCATCTTACTTCCAACCCTCCTCTCTGACCTATCACCAGTACCCCCACCTCCATGCTAGCTATGAAGAAAGGTTGAGTAGGTTAGGTTTATTTTCATTAGAAAAATGGAGATTGAGGGGAGACCTGATTGAGATAGAGACAAGCTTTTTCCCAGGGTGAAGGATTCAATAATGAGAGGTCACACTTTCAAGGTGAGATGTGGAAGGTTTAAGGGGGATACACATGGCAATTACTTCACACAGAGGGTGGTGGGCGTTTGGAACGTTTTGTCAGCAGAGGTGGTACAGGCAGGCATGGTAGATTCATTTAAAATGCACCTGGATAAATGCATGAGTAAGTGGGGTGTAGAGGGATACAGATGCTTAGGAATTGACCGACAGATTTAGACAGTACATTTGGATCGGCTCAGGTTTGGAGGGCCAAAGGGCCTGTTCCTGGGCTGTAAATTTTATTTGTTTTTAATACTTCAACCACGGTATTATTCTGGTTAGGGGATCGGTTTAGCTCAGTTGGCTGGACGATTGGTCTGCCCAGCAGTGTGATGCCAACAGGGTGAGTTAAATTCCCATCACTGGTTTGAGGTGACATGAAGGATTCTCCTTCTCAAGTTCTTCCCTCGCCTGAGGCCTGGTGACCCTCAGGTTAATTCAGCACCAGTCGCTTCTCTCTCTAATGAGAGAATAGCTCCTATGGACTGGTAAGTCTATGGCAACACAACAACACTTCTCTATTGTGCAACCTACTCTAATGCCCAAAACTGCACCGTACTAGATTTATAGACTTGCCGGCTACTGTTCTCTCCTCCAGGTGTTACGAATAAGTGTCCGATAAAGTCAGCAGATTATAGTCCAACATGATTATAGTCCAGATTATAGTCCAACATGACCTATAACCTGGTGTTAACATAGAACATAGAACAATACAGCACAGAACAGGCCCTTCGGCTCACGATGTTGTGCCGAACTTCTAACCTAGATTAAGTACCCATCCATGTACCTATCCAAATGCCGCTTAAAGGTCGCCAATGATTCCGACTCTACCACTCCCACGGGCAGCGCATTCCATGCCCCCACCACTCTCTGGGTAAAGAACCCACCCCTGACATCTCCCCTATACCTTCCACCCTTCACCTTAAATTTATGTCCCCTTGTAACACTCTGTTGTACCCGGGGAAAAAGTTTCTGACTGTCTACTCTATCTATTCCTCTGATCATCTTATAAACCCCTATCAAGTCACCCCTCATCCTTCGCCGTTCCAACGAGAAAAGGCCGAGAACTCTCAACCTATCCTCGTACGACTTCCTCTCCATTCCAGGCAACATCCTGGTAAATCTTCTCTGCACCCTCTCCAAAGCTTCCACATCTTTCCTAAAGTGAGGCGACCAGAACTCCACACAGTACTCCAAATGTGGCCTAACCAAAATTCTGTTGAGTTGCAACATCACTTCATGACTCTTGAATTCAATCCCTCTGCTAATGAACGATAATACTCCATAGGCCTTCTTACAAACTCTATCCACCTGAGTGGCAACCTTCAAAGATCTATGTACATAGACCCCAAGATCCCTCTGTTCCTCCACCTGACTAAGAACCCTACCATTAACCCTGTATTCCGCATTCTTATTTGTTCTTCCAAAATGGACAACCTCACACTTGGCAGGGTTGAACTCCATCTGCCACTCCTCAGCCCAGCTCTGCATCATGTTGTGTGATTTAGGACTTTGACCAGCCCAGTCCAACACCGGCACCTCTGTCATGTCCGATAAAAACTCGGCCTTAATCTTCACCGAGCCAAGTTTGTAGGGTTACTAGTTAACAGTCTCCTGGCGCTGTTCCAGGCTAAATGCCCTGTGAAGACCGCGCCATACCCATAAACTTACCGGTTACTGTGTCCCCGCCTCCTGGCACTCTGAATGAGAGTCCGATAAAGACATTGCGCAAGGTTTGTCGGGATGCCGGTGACTGTGTCCCTGCCTACCTCCTGGTACTGAGTACCATGTAAAGACACGACCCAGATCTGCACGGTGCCAGATCCTACTGATTACTCTGTCCTCGCCTCCCGGTTGCTGTCGCTCCGAGATAAGATTCATGTCAAGAGTCAGAATTTGTCCTAGTTTCTATGGACTCCTGCTTCACAAACAAAATAATCAAGCAACGAATTTATGCTGCTGAGTTAAGTATGTTTTTTTAGATTACATTACAGTGTGGAAACAGGCCCTTCAGCCCAACAAGTCCACACCGACCCGCCACCCACCCATACATTTACCCCTATACCTAACACTACGGGCAATTTAGCATGTCCAATTCACCTGACCTGCACATCTTTGGACTGTGGGAGGAAACCGGAGCACCCGGAGGAAACCCACGCAGACACGGGGAAAACGTGCAAACTCCACACAGTCAGTTGCCTGAGGCAGGAATTGAACCCAGGTCTCTGGCGCTGTGAGGCAACAGTGCTAACCACTGTGCCAACGTGTCACCCACCAACTCTGCACTTATAAAAATAACTAAATTTCAATTGTAGCCGAAAACAAGTCAAGTGACAAAATATTGCTTGTCACAAAATGTGCTAGAATTCAGTTGCATTCACATTGAGAAATCTTTGGAAGTTCATCTCTGGTTCGCTTCCTCTGCGTTGCATCGTGTGCTCCATTAAAAGGAAGATGTGGAGGTGCCGATGTTGGATTGGGGTGGATAAAGTTAAAAATTACACAAGACCAGATTGTAGTCCAACAGGTTTATTTTGAAAGTACAATCTTTTGGAGCATTGCTGCTTCGTCAGGTAGCGAGGGGAGAAGAATCATAGGACATAATTCTGTGTCCAGTAATCCTGCTCCACACGCTACCTGAGGAAGGAGCAGTGCTTGGAAAGCTTGTACTTATAAATAATTTGGAGGTAGCGGTGTTAGACGGGGGTGTACAAAGTTAAAAATCACACACAACACCAGGTTATACTTCAACAGGTTTAATTGGAAGCACTAGCTTTCTGAGCGCTGCTCCTTCATCAGGTGGTTGTGGAGTGCACCATTATTGTAAGACAGAAATTATCGCAAAAGTTTATAGTGTGATCTGACTGAAAGTATTCGTTGAAAAATACCTTGATTGTTAGTTAAGTCTCTCACCTGTTAGAATTACCATGTTAGTTTCACTTCTTTCATATGTAAATCGTAAAACTTTTTTAAAAAGTTAGATTCTCAAGTGAACTTTAACAATTGGTGTCAGCCCAGATAATGTGTTAGCCCCCGTGTGCTGCTGTTTGTGCCATAATGTTTAGACTGATTCTAATCTAAATAGTGAATGAACAGAATCTTACATGGATTCATGCAGTTTTTGAGCAAAGTACAATGTAACTCTGCAAGTACAAATTCACTCCTCAAACGTATGTGTGTATGTGTGCATGTGGGTTTGGGTGTGTGTCAGGGGGTGGGCGTGGGGAGTTGTGAGTGTCTGTGAGAGAGAGCATATATGTGCATGTGTGAGTGTGAAGGGGTCTAAGTCTGTGGGAGGGTGCATATGTGAGTGTGGAAGTACCTGTGTCTGTGTGTGTTTGTGTGTATATAGGAGTGTGTGTGTATGTGTATAATGCAATGGGGTCACCTGCAAGGTCCTGATTGAGGCCATCCTATGGGTACCGAACTTAGCTATCAGCCTCTGCTCAGCCACTTTTCGCTGCTGTTTGTCCCGAAGTCCGCCTTGGAGGATGGTCACCCGAAGGTCCAAGGTCGAATGTCCAGGACTGCTGAAGTGTTCTCTAACTGGGAGGGAACATTCCTGTCTGTTGATTGTTGTGTAGTGTCCATTCATTCGTTGCCGTAGCCAATGCTTGGTTTCACTAATGTACCATGCCTCCCGGCATCCTTGCCTGCAGTGTGTGAGATAGACAACGTTGGCTGAATTGCCAGAATACCTGCCACTTACACAGTGGAGTGGGAGGTGTCCCCACACGTAATGGTGGTATCCACATTCACTCTCTGACACGCCTTGCAGCGTCAACTAGGGTTGTATGGAGCTATCCTGAAAGCCGGACAGTTTGCTACAAACAATGATCTGTTTGAGATTGGTGGTTGTTTAAAGGTGAGCAGTGAAGGTGTGGTAAAGTTCTTGGTGAGGTGCTAATCCTCACTGATAATGTGTTGCAGGCCCAGGTGCTCCTACACACACAGACACAGGCACACCCACACTCTCACATGCACCCTCTCACAGACTTAGACCCCTTTACACTCACACACACATACACACTCTCTCACAGATACTCACAACACCCCCCCCCCCCCCCATACACACACACACAAACCCATATGCACACACACACTTATACATTTGAGGAGTGAATTTTACTTGCAGAGTTATATTGTACTTTGCTCAAAAACTGCATGAATATATGTCAGAGTCTGTTAATTCATTTTTTAGATTAGAATCAGTCTAAACATTATAGTATAGATTAGAGTGCTGCTGGAAAAGCACAGCAGTTCAGGCAACATCCAAGGAGCAGTAAAATCAACGTTTCGGGCAAAAGCCCTTCATCAGGAAGCCTACTGCTATATCTCCTACAATCCCATTCCTCCACATTTTGTACAATAGGCTAAACATTATAGCACACAGGGCACTAACACCTTCAGTACATTATCTGGGCTGACACCAATTGTTAAAGTTCACTTGAAAATGTAACTTTTTAAAAACATTTTGCGATTTTGCGAAAGAAGTGAAACTAACATGGTCATTCTAACAGGTGAGAGACTTAACAAACAATCAAGATATTTTTCAATGTATAATTTCAGTTACATCACACTGTAAACTTTTGCTATAAATTCTGTGTCTTACAATTGTGTTCTCCACAATCACCTGATGAAGGAACAGCACTCAGAAAGCTAGTGCTTCCAATTAATCCTGTTGGACTATAACCTAGTGTTGTGTGGATGTTTAACTTCTAAATAAACCCGTTGGACTATAACCTGGTGCTGTGTGATTTTAAATTTTAAAAGAAAGAAGTAGACCTATAAGTGTTTGTTACAGTGCATGCACACCATTTAGATATGGTCAATTTGATATGGATGATGATAAATTGGTGCTAAATTGCCCATCATGTCCAGGGATGTGCAGGATAGGTGAATTAGCCATGGGAAATGCAGGATTATATGCCTGAGTGGGATGCTCTTTGGAAGTTTGCTGTGGTCTTGAGGAACAAATGGCCTGCTTCCACACTGTAGGCATTCTATGATTTCATCCAGGTGAAGACTTAGATTGCTTAAGGATCAGAGTGAATGACCAGGGGATTGATAAATAGAGATATATGACTGTGCTTAGAATTAGAATGATAATTGTGCTTACACAGTAACCAAATCCTCGTCAAAACCAACCTTGGGAAAGTGTGTAGTGCTGAATTACCATGATAACATTTGGGTTTGAAGGATTACATGGGACTGCTAGATGGTACCATTACAAGCTGTACGGGCTGCACCTGTACAGCACCAAAACTAATATCCCAGGGAGAGTAATCGTCAGTGTGATTAGAGAGGGTTTAAACTAAAATGGCAGATGGCTAGGAACCAATTGCCAAATTTCCTTGGATCCCATGCACTCTGACTTTGGCAATTAGTTCCCCATGCAGGACCTTATCGAATGCCTTGCTGAGGTCCAAGAAAACTATGTCAAGAGCATTGCCCTCGTCGGCACACCTGGTCCGTTCTTTGAAAAATGTAATCAATTTTGTCAGAAATGACCACCCCATAATAAAACCACGCTGACTGTTCTTCATTAATCTCTGTCTCTCCAAATGCAGATTGATTCAGACCCTCAGAATTTCTTCCAATAGTTTCCCCACTACTGTGCTTAGCCCTGGAGTTTCCTTAATGATCCCTTGCTGAGTTTTTGAATAAAGGTACCACACTGCCTGTCTTTCAGTCCTCCATTGTCTTTCCGTCAGGTGCAGCCCGTACAGGTTGTACTGGTACCATCTTCTTCAGAACTAGTCCCCATGTTCCAGGAATCTGAAATCCTTCCCTTTGCAACATCTCTCCAGCCCTGTACTCATCTGATTAATCCTGCTATTTCTACTGACGCCTCGTACCTAAAAGGCTTACTTTATAATTTTCATTCTAACTTCCTATAAGCTGCTTGTAGATCTCATTCTCTTTTATTACCTATGTCTAGCCATTCTGCGACATTATTGACCTTAGCATGCAGGAGGTAACATCTCATCCTGAAATCTCACTTGCAGCCACAGAAATGCCTATTTCCCTTACAAGTGACCACCTCACCATTTACAATGGCATTCCCACATTGCAGCTAATTTGTCTGTTGCTTCTTTCCTCTAGGAGAAAGTGAGGACTGCAGATGCTGGAGATCAGAGCTGAAACCTCCACATTATACTCTAACAATAAACTTGTTCTAAATGTAAATGAGAGATGCCTGTATTGAGAAATTTTACCAGGTGTTAGGCAAAATGTAAAGCAGATATTTGTTTGGAGAAATTGTATGCAAAATTATTCTCTTATCACTGAGGTGAATGCATTTATGATGATTTATGACAGTTATTCATTTACTTTGGTAACTCTCAGTTGTCATCATTAATTCTGCAAAGGAATGTTGTTGTTTTAGAAATTATGATCATTCATAAGTTTTGTTCAGAAGCAGTTTGTTTATTTGTGCATCCACCTCTCGAGAACAATTGGCCCAATTAGATTCTAATTCTGTGATGGTGAGTGTGTCTGGTGGTGGGTCTGCTGCCCCAAACTAGAATTCAGAACTTGTCAACCGCTGAGAGAAAAAAATCCTTAAATGTCTTAAATGAGCAACTCCATATTTTTAAATGATGACCCTAACTGTCGATTCTCCATCTGTAGAAAACATCTTTTCCACCTAAACCTGGTCAGTATAAATTCCTTACTTTTAGGTTCAGTGTTCTTCACTTCCTGGAGGCAGTCGGAGAGGTCATGAGGTTACATATTTGGGTAATTGCTTTACCCAAAACACTACTCTGGGAGTGTCTCCCACCCATCATCCTCCTCTAACCCCAAAGAAAAGGTTCTGTGCGCCAGATTGGTAAAGTGGCAAGTGTTTTGTGTTTCATTTCAGCAGTCTATTTGGGAATTTCGAATAGTGGGAATGGAGATTAGGGCAGTTGAATGTTCCTCCTGCAGTGTGTGGGAGGTAAGGGTCACCACTAGTGGGAAGTGCAACCAACTCCAGCTCCTTGAGAACCGTGTTAGGGAGCTGGAGCTGGAGCTGGATGAACTTCAGATCATTCAGGAGGCAGAGGAGGTTATTGAGAGGAGTTACAGGGAGGTAGTTACTCCACAGCTAAATAAAGAAGGTTGCTGTCAGGGTTAGGTAAGGGAACCGGCAGATAGTACAGGGATTTCCTGTGGCCATTCCCCTCAACAACAAGTATACCATTTTGGATACTGTTGGGGGGGGGATGACTTTCTAGGGGTAAGCAATGGGGCACAGGTGTCTGGCACAGAGTTTGTCCCTGTTGCTCAGAGGGGAAGGATGAAGAGGAGCAGAGCTTTAGTCATTGGGAACTGCATAGTTAGGTGAACAGATAGGAGGTTTTGTGGGAACGAGAGAGTCTCATGATTGGTGTGTTGCCTCCCAGGTGCCAGGGCTCGTGATGTCTCTGATCATGTTTTTGGCATTCTTGAGGGGAGGGGGAGCAGCCCCGAGTCGTGATCCACATAGGTACCGATGACATAGGTAGGAAAAAAGGTGGGGATCTAAGGCAAAAATTCAGGGAGCTTAGAGCTAGAACAAACAAAATTGTTACCTCTGGTTTGTTGCCCATGCCACATGCTAGTGAAGCGAGGAACAGGGAGAGAGTGGAGTTGAACACGTGGCTGCAGGGATGGTGCAGGAGGGAAGGTTTTGGATTCTTGGATTATTGGAGCTCTTTCTGGGGAAGATGGGACCTCTACAAACAGGATGGTATTCACCTGAACCAGAGAGATACCAATATCCTGTGTGGGGAAATTTGCTAATGGTCTTGGGGGGTTTAAACTAATGCAGCAGGGGGATGGGAACCTGAACTGTAGTTCCAGTGTACAGGATGTTGAGGGTAGTGAGGTCAGGGATAGCTTTACAAGGTTGCGAGAGGGCACCGGCAATCAAGATGTTGGTTTGAAATGTGTGCACTTCAATGCCAGGAGCATCCAGAAAAAAGTGGGTGAACTTGTAACATGGGTTGGGAGACGGATGAGCTATCGATCTAAATTCTAACAAAGTTCTGTTACCCCAGTGATAACCTGTATCAATCTATATTCTTAACACAGTGTTATAAAAATCTGTTACGTCCATAAAAATACCTCTCAATCTACAACCTAATACAGTGTAATAAAGGTTCGTTAGACCAGTAAGAAACCCTATCAATCTACAACCATAACACAGGGTAATAAAGCTCTATTACAGCAGTATAAACCACTATTATTCTACGCCCTGATGCAGGGAAATAAAGTTCTATTGCAACAGCGATAAACCCTATCAACCTACAAGCAGATGCTGGAGATCAGAGTGTGGAGCTGGAAAAGCACAGCAGGTCAAGTAGCATCCAAGGAGCAGAAAAATCGACGTTTCGGACAAAATTCCTTTATCGGAAATATACAATCCTGATGAAAGGCTTTTGCCCGAAACATCGATTCTCCTGCTCCTTGGATGCTGCCTGACCTTCTGTGCTTTTCCAGCACCACAATCTCGATTCTATCAATCTACACCCCAACGCAGGGCAATAAAGCTCTGTTACACCAGAAATAAATGCTACCAGTCTGCACTCTAACACAGTGTAATAAAGCTCTGCTGCATCAGGTAACGAATCCAATTAATCGACATACTAACAACATGAAATAAAGCTCTGCTAGACTAATACTAATCACCATAAATCAACACTCTAACTCAATGTAATAAAACTCTGAAACCAACATCATAAAGCCTATCAATCCACACTCTAACACAGTGTAATAAGGATTTGCTGCACCAGTAATAAACCACATCAATCTACACTCTAAAAATATCTAATAAAGCTCTGTCACGCCAGTAATAACCCCTTATCAATCTACAGTCAAAAAGTGCGCTGCTGGAAAAGCGCATCAGGTCGGGCAGTATCTGAGGAATAGGAGAGTCAACGTTTTGGGCATAAGCCCTTCATCAAGTATGTGCAGTCCTCGTTTTCTCCTATCAATCTACACTCTAACACAGTGTAATAATGATTTGGAGATGTCGGTGTTGGACTGGGGTGTACAAAGTTAAACATCACACAACACTAGGTTATAGACCAACAGGTTAAATTGGAAGCACACAACCATGCTCCACATACTCCACAACCACCAAAAGCTAGTGCTCCAAAAGCTAGTGCTTCCAAATAAACCTGCTGGGCTATAACCTGGTGTCGTGTGATTTTTAACTTTGTAAAGTGTAATAAAGCTCTGTTACATCAGTTTTAAACCATATCAATCCACACTCGAACAAAATGTAATAAAGCTCTGTTAGATCTGTAATAAACCCTATAAATCTACACCCTAACACAGGGCTCTAAAGCTCTGTTACATCAGCAATGTACTCTCTAAATTTACAGTCTAGCACAGTATCGTATAGCTCTATTACATCAGTAAAAATCCCAACAATCTGCACTATAACAGAGTGTAATACACTCTGTTAAACCAGTAATAAACCCTATCAATCTCCACCCTAACACAGGTCAACAAAGCTCTGTTACACCAGTAGTAAACACTATCTATCTGCATTTTAACAGATGGTAATAAAGCTCTGTTACACCGTATAAAACACAAACACCCTACCCTGTAAAACAACATGATAAAGTTCTGCTACACCAGTAATAAACTGTATAATTCTTTTCGTTAACACAATGTGATAGATCTCAGTAAAACTAGTAAGAATCCCTATCAATCTTTACTCTGAAACATCTAATAAAGTTCTGTTACACCAGAAATATACGTAGAGCAGTGTAATAAAACTCTGTTACACCAGTCATCAAACTGAACACAATGTGATACAGCTCTGTTACATCAGCAAAAATACCACTGAATTTACATTCTAACACAGTATCATAAAACTCTGTTACACCAATAATCAACTCTATCAATCTACACTCTAACACAGTGTAAGAAGGCTGTATTACAGCAGTAATAAATAAAACGAGTAATGCACCCTATGAAGCTCTTTTGCACCAGTTATAAACCTTATCAATCAACACTTTTGCACAGTGTAATAAAGCTCTGTGACACCAGTAATTATCCCTACCAATGTACACTCTAACACAGGCTCATGAAGCTCTCCTACACCAACAATAAATGCTATCAATCCACACTGTAACACAGAGTAATAAAAGCTCTGCTATGCCAGTAGTAATCTCTCTGAATCTTTATTCTGAAACATATTCTTCAGCTCTGTTACATCAGTCAGCACCTTATCAATCTACACCCTACCAAAGGATAATAAAGCTCCCCGACACTAATGATAAACGCTGTCAACACACTCTAAGACAGTATAATAAAGTTATGTTACACATAGCAATAAGCCCTATCAATCTGCACTCTAACACAATGTAATAAAACTCTGTTACATCAGCAATGAACCCCAAACATCTACAAGCTAACTAAGTGTAATAAAGCTGTGCTAGACAGTAATAATCATCATCAATTCACACTCTAAGACATATGATAAACCTCTGTTATACCAATAATAAATACTATTTATTTATAAATGCAAGGTTTTGCTGCAGTTCTACCAAGACCCTGGTGAGACCACACTTGAAATATTGTGTCCAGTTCTGGTTAACCTATGATAGGAAAGATACGGAGGCTTAGAGAGGGTGCAAAGAAGGTTTACGAGGATGCTGCCTGGACTAAAGGGCTTTTCTTACCAAGAGAGGTTGACTAAACTTGGACTTTTCTCGCTGGAGAGAAGGAGGAAGAGAGGTGTCTTGGTTGAGGTATACGAGGTAATGAGAGGCATGGATAGAGTCAATAGCCAGAGACTTTTCCCCAGGGCAGGATTGACTGGCATGAGGGCTCATAGTTTTAAGATATTAGGAGGAAGGTATAGAGGAAACGTCAGAGGTAGTTTCTTTAAGCAGAGAGTGGAAGCAGAGTCACTAGGGACATTTAAGTGACTGCTGGATATGCACATGGACAGCAGTGAATTGAGGGGTGCGTAGGTTAGAGTATTTTGTTTTAGATTAGGAATAATCCTCAGCACAACATTGTGAGCTGAAGGGTCTGTTCTTTTCTATATTCTATGTTCTATCAATCTGCACTCTAAAACAGTGAAATAAAGCTCTGTTGCACCAGTACTAAATCTCTTAATTTACACTCTAACATAGTATGAAAAGCTCTGTTATACCAGTAATAATCAGTATCAATCCACACTCTCAGAGAGTATAATACAATTCTGTTACACCAGTAATAATCTGAATCAATCTATACTCTAATACAATGCAATAAATCTGTTTCACTAGAAATATTCCTTATCAATCAAAACTCAAACAGATTATAATAAACCTCTATTACACCAGTAATTTACCTCATTAATCTGCACTGTAACACAGTATAATAAAGCTCTGCTACATCACTGATCAACTCTATCAATCTACACTCTAACACAATGTAATAGAGCTCTGCTACACCAGCAACACAGTCTATCAATCTGCACCTTAACATAAGACTCTGTGCAGGGCCTGGAGTGTAGGGAGGTGAGGAACATGGCATCAATTTCCAAGGAGGGTGCCTGTAAACAGGGAAGTGGCTTGAAGTGTGGCAACACAGTCTATCAATCTGCACCTTAACATAAGACTCTGTTCCATCAGTAATCAGTAATAGGAAAGATTCGGAGGCTTTAGAGAGGGTGCAAAGAAGGTTTACCAGGATGTTGCCTGGACTGAAGGGCTTGTCTTACCAAGAGAGGTTGACTAAGCATGGACATTTCTCGCTGGAGAGAAGGAGATAACTGGGGATAACTGAGATGTGGCTTCAAGTGGACAGGGCCTGGGAAATGAATATTCAAGGCTACACATGCTTTCGTAAGGACAGACCGATGGGCAGAGGGGGTGGGGTGGCCATGTTGGTAAGGGATGATATTCAGTCCCTAGCACGGGGGGACCTAGAATCAGGGGATGTAGAGTCAGTGTGGATAGAGCTGAGAAATTCTAAGGGTAAAGAGACCCTTTTGGGAGTTATCTACAGGCCCCTGTCTGGATGTCGGATCAAAGTTTGTGCGAAGATTTGTAGCTCGGGTGCTCGTTGCTGTGGGTCTGTTCGCCGAGCTGGAAGTTTTTGTTGCAAACGTTTCATCCCCTGTCTAGGTGACATCCTCAGTGCTTGGGAGCC
>NC_057711.1:92968756-92972476 GCF_004010195.1 Chiloscyllium plagiosum
GAACCAGAGGAGACAGCTTAAAAATACGGGGTAGACCATTTAGGACAGAGATGGGGAGAAACTTCTTCACCCAGAGAGTGGTGGCTGTGTGGAATGCTCTGCCCCAGAGGGCAGTGGAGGCCCAGTCTCTGGATTCATTTAAGAAAGAGTTGGATAGAGCTCTCAAGGATAGTGGAATCAAGGGTTATGGAGATAAGGCAGGAACAGGATACTGATTAAGGATGATCAGCCATGATCATATTGAATGGTGGTGCAGGCTGGAAGGGCAGAATGGCCAACTCCTGCACCTATTGTCTATTGTCCGCCTTTCCTGACTGCCACCCGCAGACAGCGTGCAGCCCCAATCCCTTTCTTTCCGCCTTTCTTGCTGATTTTGGCAGCGCTCCGCTCTCCTCCCCTCCGTGTCTCGTGCCTGCAGGAGACTGATGCCAGGCACAGCAGCTGCAGCAAAAATAACCTGCCGCTCCATTGCCTGGCACAAGACAAGTGCAGAGGGGTGACTTGAGCAGCCACTGCTGGCGGAAAAAGCCTACTGCACCTGGTATTCCCAGGCGGTTTCCCATCCAAGTACTAACCAGGCCTGAGTCTGCTTAGCTTCCGAGATCAGACGAGATCGGGCGTTTTCAGACTAGTATGGCCGTAGGCGCTGGCCCCTGCCTTTTCTCCCTACTTCAAGGCGTGCTGGCCAGCCACATTTTCTTTGTTGCTCTTTCTCTTTATCCCCTTTGGCTTTTTTTTCTCTTTTCTCTTTGCTCTTCCTCCTCCGTGCGTGCTTCCCTCCCTCCGTCCCTCCAGCTGCCTTTCAGGCCAGCCCTTGCCCACCAGGCTCCTGTAGTCTCCCACATCCCCACACAGGCCCACTGCAAGCCCTCCCCCTGCTTCATAGGGCTGCAGCCTGCATTCTCTCATCCTTCCACACTCCTCCACTCCTCCATTTCGGAATGCCGGGCACTGTCCAGTGGGGTACCGCACGGATCAGTACTGGGACCGCAGCTTTTTACAATCTATCTTCAGGATATACAAGATGGTATTAGCAATAACATTCGCAAATTTCATCAGCTGGGTGGCAGGGTGAAATGTGATGAGGATGTTAGGAGATTACAGGGTGACCTGGACAGGTTAGGTGAGTGGTCAGATGCATGGCCCATGCAGTTTAATGTGGATAAATGTATGGTTATCCACTTTGGTGGCAAGAACAGGAAGGCAGATTACTACATAAATGGAATCAATTTAGGTAAAGGGGCAGTACAGAGAGATCAGGGTGTTTTTGTACACCAGTCAGTGAAGGTAAGCATGCAGGTATAGCAGGTAGTGAGGAAGGCTAATAGCATGCCTGCCTTCATAACAAGAGGGATTGAGTATAGAAGCAAAGAGGTTCTTCTGCAGCTGTACAGGGCCCTGGTGAGACCACACCTGGAGTACTGTGTGCAGTTCTGGTCTCAAAAATTTGAGGAAAGATATTCTGGCTATTGAGGGAGTGCAGCATACGTTCATGAGGTCAATTCCTGGAATGGCGGGATTACCTTATGCTGAAAGACTAGAGTGACTGGGCTTGTATACCCTTGAGTTTAGAAAACTGAGAGGGGATCTGATTGAGACATATAAGATTATTAAAGGATTGGACACTCTGGAGGCAGGAAACATGTTTCCGCTGATGGGTGAGTGCTGAACCAGAGGACACAGCTTAAAAATACGGGGTAGACCATTTAGGACAGAGATGAGGAGGGATTTCTTCACCCAGAGAGTGGTGGCTGTGTGGAATGCTCTGCCCCAGAAGGCAGTGGAGGCCCAGTCTCTGGATTCATTTAAGAAAGATAGAGCTCTCAAGATAGTGGAATCAAGGGTTATGGAGATAAGGCAGGAACAGGATACTGATTATGATCAGCCATGATCATATTGAATGGTGGTGCAGGCTCAAAGGGCAGAATGGCCTACTCCTACATCTATTGTCTATTGCCTAGACACTAACAAAGTGTAATAAAGGTCTGCTATACCGGTAATCATCCCTATCAATCCGCACTCTTAAGACAGTGTAATAAAAGTTCTGTTGCACAACTAATAAACTCTACCAATCTACACTCTAACACAATGTAATAAAGCTCTATTACATCAGTTAAAACCCAAACAATCTACACTATAACTACAGGGTAATCCAGCTCTCTGACACCAATAATAAACCCTATCAATCTACACTGTAACATAGTGTAATAAATCTCTGTTACACCAGTAATGAACCCTGTCAATCTCCACCAACACTGTATCAAAAATCAGCTTTATCATTCTACACTCTACCAGAGCTCTCTACAGCTTTGTTACATCAGTAATAACCTGTATCAATTGTGAAAGAAGTTCTGAGATTTACAGATTAATCAATCAAAATCTGCATCCCATTCCCAGTGACTGGAGACTTAACAGCAATCTAAGCTTGTTCAATACATCATGTCAGTTGTATGACATTTTGATCTTTTACTATAAATTCTGTGTCCTATGATCCTGCCTCACCAGTTACCTGATGAAGCAGCAGCGTTCCAAAAGCTTGTACTTTCAAATAACCTGTTGGGCTATAACCTGATGTTGTGTGATCTTTTAACTTTATCCCCCCCAGTCCAACACCAGCACCTCCACATCACAGTGTAATTAAGCTCTTCTATACAACTAAAAACCTAAATCAATCTAAGTGTTAACAAAGTGTAATATAGAGTAACAAAACCCATCAATCTACACTCTAAGAGTACAATAAAGCTGTGACATACCACGAATAATGCCTATCACTTTCCATTCTAACACAGTATAATAAAGCTCTCTTACACCAGTAAGAAACTCTTATCAGTCTACACCGGAACAATAAAGCAATAAAGCTCTGTTACACTGGAAATAAATGCTACCAGTCTACACTCCAACACAGCGTAATAAAGCTCTCTTACATAACTAATAAACCCTATCAATCTACACTCTAAAAATGATTAATAATGTTCTGTTACATCAGTAATAATCCCAAACAATCTGCATGAGAGCATAGTAAAGCTCTGTCACACCTGTAATAAACCACATCAATCTACACTATAATGCAGGGTAATAAACCCCTCCATCACCAATAATAAATCCTGTCAATCCACACTGTTACACATTGTAATAAAGCGCTTTCACACCAGTAATAAATCCCATCAATCTGCACACTTACATTGCGTCAGAAAGCTCTGTTACCTCAGTAGTAAACCCTATCAATCTGCACTGTAGAACAGTGTAAAAAACCTCTGGAGTAAAGCCTACCAATCTGGAATCTAACACAGAGTAATACACCTTATCAATCTAAACTGAAAAGATCTGGTGCATCATAATAAACCTTATCAATCTACATTCTGCAAGAGTGCAGAAGATTTGAATGGAGCTGTTTTTGTAAGGTGTGTTCAGGAGGGTTTCCATTGACAGGCCGAAGAGGGGAGAGGCCATTCTAGACTTGGTGCTCGGAAACAAGCCGGGGCAGGTATCAGATCTTGTGGTGGGAGAGCATTTTGGTGATAGTGACCACAACTGCCTCACATTCTACATAGCTATGGAGAAGGAGAGGATTAGGCAAAATGGGAGGATATTTAATTGGGGAAGAGGAAACTATGATGCGATTAGACATGAGTTAGGAAGCATGGACTGGGAGCAATTGTTCCATGATAAAGGCACTTTAGACATGTGGAGACTGTTTAAGGAACAGTTGTTGCAAGTCCC